>NC_140251.1:17553427-17568427 GCF_949987555.1 Borostomias antarcticus
CCCTCCTCTCCTCCCTACCCCTCCTCTCCTCCCCTTCTCTCCTCCCCACCCCTCCTCTCCTTCCTACCGCTCCTCTCCTCCCCTCCCCACCCCTCCTCTCCTCCCTCCTCCCTACCCCTCCTCTCCTCCCCTTCTCTCCTCCCACCCCTCCTCTCCTCCCTCCTCTCCTCCCTACCCCTCCTCTCCTCCCCTTCTCTCCTCCCCACCCCTCCTCTCCTCCCTACCTCTCCTCTCCTCCCCCTCCTCTCCTCCCTACCCCTCCTCTCCTCCCCACCCCTCCTCTCCTCCCTACCCTTCCTCTCCTCCCCTCCTCCCTACTCCTGCCTCTGCTTTCCCTCTGATGGACTCCTGCTCAGCGCTCCCTCTGCAGGGTCCTCTCCACACACGCGCGCGTTTTTAACTGAATCCCAAAGCATTGTGGGGGAGTCTGCTGCCCTGCCCTACACCGCGGTGAATACTTCACAGGGTTAGGGGTTGAGGGGGGTCAGACCAAGATCGATACACTACGATAGATCTCCTAGCTGCACCCTGTCATCATTCCTCTCAAACTCCGTTTTCTATTCTGCTCTCCCGACCCCGGGTCTCATCTCTCCGGCCGCGGGCCCAGAGCTTCCCTGCCGGTCTCTCTAGCAGTGGTCTCTCTAGCAGCAGCCCCGGCCCCCTCTCACCAGCATCAGGACCGGTTCAATACCACCAGAGCCTAGCAAGCCTCCCTAGCTCGTCCCCCGACCTCCTCCCTAGTAGCCCCAGGGTTTACTCTGCCCGACCCCCTTCCTACCTCCAGCCCCCCTACGGTAGCACCAGCCCCCCTACGGTAGCTCCAGCCCCCCTACGGTAGCACCAGCTCCTCTGCAGCTCCAGGGCCTAATTATACAGACCAGTGGCAGCAGCTCAGGCCGGACCACCTGCTCCTGTGTGATGTTGGCTGGTAGGTGGGTGGGGTGATAATGATCACACACACAGAAGGTTTAAACCCATGAGAGACACGCAGGCAGGCTCACTGGGGTGATGGATGAGGTGAGGGGTGTAGCCTGGTTCACTGGGGTGATGGATGAGGTGAGGGGTGTAGCCTGGTTCACTGGGGTGATAGATGAGGTGAGGGGTGTAGCCTGGTTCACTGGGGTGATAGATGAGGTGAGGGGTGTAGCCTGGCTCACTGGGGTGATGGATGAGGTGAGGGGTGTAGCCTGGCTCACTGGGGTGATGGATGAGGTGAGGGGTGTAGCCTGGTTCACTGGGGTGATGGATGAGGTGAGGGGTGTAGCCTGGTTCACTGGGGTGATGGATGAGGTGAGGGGTGTTGCCTGGTTCACTGGGGTGATGGATGAGGTGAGGGGTGTAGCCTGGTTCACTGGGGTGATGGATGAGGTGAGGGGTGAGGCCTGGTTCACTGGGGTGATGGATGAGGTGAGGGGTGAGGCCTGGTTCACTGGGGTGATGGATGAGGTGAGGGGTGTAGCCTGGTTCACTGGGGTGATGGATGAGGTGAGGGGTGTAGCCTGGTTCACTGGGGTGATGGATGAGGTGAGGGGTGTAGCCTGGTTCACTGGGGTGATGGATGAGGTGAGGGGTGTAGCCTGGTTCACTGGGGTGATGGATGAGGTGAGGGGTGTAGCCTGGTTCACTGGGGTGATGGATGAGGTGAGGGGTGTAGCCTGGTTCTATCTACTATCATACGGCTACTGCTGGATGATGAGTCTCACCATCTCAAGGACAGCCCCCCCCCACAACACCTGTCTCACTCACACACACACACACACACACACACACACACACACACTCTACAAAGACCGTACGCACGAAGGACAGCTCTAACTGTAGTCCAATCCCGATTAAACAGACTTGATTTGAGGAGCGAAGGTGCGGCCGGTGTTGTGATCGTGTCATCACGTATTGATGCCAGACGCAGGACGTTGTGTGAGCAGGCGAGAGGAACCGTGCAGGCGAGAGGAACCGTGCAGGCGAGAGGAACCGTGCAGCGAGAGGAACCGTGCAGCGAGAGGAACCGTGCAGCGAGAGGAACCGTGCAGCGCTGCTACTTCAGGCTCCGTGTTCCAGGGGCTAAAGGTCCGTTTGGGACATATCTTTTTACACCCTCTCTCTCTCTCTCTCTCTCTATCGCTGTCTCTCCTTCTCATCTCCCACCCTTATTACTCATTCATCTCTCTCTTCCGTTTTTCCTTTGTTCTCTCCTCTTTTCTCTATCCTTTTTTTTAGACATAACTTTATTTGTAGGTTTTTCCGAAAATATACACGCGAAAATCAAAACACCCCCCTCTCTTTTTCTACTCTCGCCCTCTCACTTTCTAACATTCGTACTTTTTCTACGTCTCTCGTCTCCTCCGTTCTCTCTCTCTCTCTCTCTCTCCTCCTCCACCCCCGTCTCTCTGCAGTGTGTAATTGGTCTGATGAGCTGCAGCGTGTCCTGCAGCTTGGGAGCTAATAGCCGATTGACTGGAAACCTCTGTAATGCAGATCGCCAATCAATGTGTGAGTAGCTCAATGGAGACCAGGGGGATGAAGGCCTCGATGGAGGCCAGGGCAGGGGCCGAGGGGCTCAGTGGAGGCCAGGGCAGGGGCCGAGGGGCTCAGTGGAGGCCAGGGCAGGGGCTGAGGGGCTCAGTGGAGGCCAGGGCAGGGGCCGAGGGGCTCAGTGGAGGCCAGGGCAGGGGCCGAGGGGCTCAGTGGAGGCCAGGGCAGGGGCTGAGGGGCTCAGTGGAGGCCAGGGCAGGGGCCAAGGGGCTCAATGGAGACCAGGGGGATGAAGGCCTCGATGGAGGCCAGGGCAGGGGCCGAGGGGCTCAGTGGAGGCCAGGGCAGGGGCCGAGGGGCTCAGTGGAGGCCAGGGCAGGGGCTGAGGGGCTCAGTGGAGGCCAGGGCAGGGGCCAAGGGGCTCAATGGAGACCAGGGGGATGAAGGCCTCGATGGAGGCCAGGGAAGGGTCCGAGGGGCTCAGTGGAGGCCAGGGCAGGGGCCGAGGGGCTCAGTGGAGGCCAGGGGGCTGGTTGGCTGACCGGAGGGAGGGATGTGTTGAGCACGAGGCCCAGGGATTTCCCCCGGCTTAAACCCAACGGCCCCTGGGGCACCCTGGTGGCTCTCCGGGTTAAGGCGCATGGGTTCGAATCCGGCCCGGGCCATGTGCTGCATGTCCTCCCCCCTCTCTCTCTCTCTCTCTCTCCCACATTTCCTGTCTAAAATCTGTCCTATCTAATTAAGCAGAAATGCCGCCAAAAAAAGTTAAACCCAATGGTCCTGTAAAGGCTTCACTGCTCTCACCAGATGTTCGTCACACACACACACACACACACACACACACACACACACACACATACACACACGCCCTTCAAAAGAGAGCGTTTGCCTCATCGCTTCTACCAGTGTGTCGTAGACAAGCACAGCAGTCTGCCGCTCACCGATCCCGACAGATCTGTCTGCTCGGCTTGTTTTGATCTCAAAAGCCGTCAGGCTTCACGGGCCGCGCTCTTCACCGAAAGCACTTATGAAGAGACTACCGTCTGGGAGAACGCCGGCGCACCTCTACGGGGATAACGTACGCTAATCAGAGCCGCTGGTGAGGACGATGCGTTCGGTGCGTTTCGAGGACGCCGGCCTTTCGACGACCCTGGCCTGTTTGGCGGGACTAGATACGAGCCCCCCCCCCCTCGGCGAGCTTACCCAGTGGAGCGGTCCAGCGCGGGTGGGGGCGGGCTAGGCAGGCAGGTGCTTCCAGGTGCTGACGAAGGCGGTGGGGATGAGCGAGTAAGGCACGGTGGTGATGCTGTTCCAGCTGTCCGAGGTGGGGTCGTAGCAGTCCAGCGTCTTGCACCGCTGCGTGCCGAAGTACCCGCCCACCACGTACAGCTTGTTGCCGGACGCCACGGCGTGGCAGCTCATCCTCTTGGACGTCATGTCGCCCACCCTCGTCCACTGGTTGGTCTCGCAGTCGTAGCGGTAGGCCGAGGCGGCTGTGAACTCCGTATCGCCGCCCATGATGAAGATCTGGCTGCCCAGGACGGCGGCGGCGGTGTAGCGCCAGGGCTGCGGGCACTCGGCCGCGATGGCCCAGCGGTTCTCCAGCGGGTCGTAGCACTGCACCTTGGACGCCTTGTCCCGGTGGATGGTGGTGCCGCCGAACACGAAGAGCTTGAGCTTGGCGCTGACCACCGCCGCGTTGCTGACGCCGTCGCGCAGCGGCGCCATCATGGTCCACTTGTTGGTGAGCGGGTCGTAGCGCTCCACCTGTTTGAGCGAGACGGACGGGGAGGCGGGGAAGACGCCGGCGATGGCCGTGTGCCCGCCCACCACGTACAGCGAGTTCTCCAGCTCGGCCGAGCCGTGTCCGAAGCGCGCTATCAGCATGGGCGCGCCCTTCGACCACTCCTCGTGCACCGTGTCGTAAATCCACACGTCCTTCGACACGCCGTTCTCCGAGCCCCGCCCCCCGGTGACGTAGACCTTGCAGCCGATGGCGCAGGCGCTGAACTCCTTCCTGGGGCTGGGCAGGTCCGACTTGGGGATGATCTCCTTGGCCTTGTGGTCCACCTGGTAGATCTTGTCGCACATGAAGGTCTGTCCGCCCAGGATGAGCAGCGTGTGTCCGGCCTTGCGCGGCCGGGCGCACGGGCTGGTGACCACGCCGTCGTTCTGCAGGATCTTCTTCTTGCACTGCATGGCCTCCTCCACGATCTGCCGGCTGCGCTTGTCCGACATGACCAGCTCCTCGCACGCCACCGCCTCGATCAGGCACTCCGAGGGCAGCAGCGCCAGGCGGATCCCCCGCAGCAGCTCCGGCAGGTGGTCCCGGCGCCGGTCCAGGTCGTGGCGCACCCAGCGCATCATGGCGTCGAAGACGATCTGCTCGTCCTCGATCTCCAGCTCGTCGCTGAGGATCAGGTCCAGCAGCTTGTCCTTGGACAGGCCGTAGAAGTCGTCGGTGTCGCGGACCGCCTCGAAGTGGACCAGGCACATCCTCCAGGAGAGCTCGTAGAGCCGCTTGCACTGGTGCGCGTCCGACAGCAGCATCATCCCCAGGCAGTTGGACGAGTGCAGGTTCTTCTCCAGGAACTCGGCCGCCGCGTCGCGGATGTCGTGGAACTGCAGCATGTCGCCGGCCTCCAGCAGCGACTCGGCGTTCTCCTCGTTGATGATGACGCGCGACGAGTAGGCGAAGTCCAGCAGCAGCTCCAGCACCTCGGGGTGGACGCTGTCGCGGAAGTTGACCTCGCTGTCCAGGCTCTCCCGCAGCCCGCCGCTAAACATGGCCTCGAAGTAGCGGCTGCAGGCGGCCAGCACCGCCCGGTGGCAGGGGAAGGAGCGGTCGCCCGCCCACAGCGTGACGTCGGTGAACATGCACTGCTTGCGCAGCGTGTTGAGGTGGGTGAGCACGCTGTCCGGGTGCGAGGGCTTGTGGAACAGCGAGATGTTCATGGAGCCCGTGCTGGTCCGCGACTTGCGGTTCTCGTGGACGCTGACCGACATGGCTTCTGGGACCTCCAGGGAATCGCTCGCCCCGATTTCACCAACTATGAAACAAAAAAAAGAACAAGAATAATAAGATTAACTAGATATGGAACAAAACGCTTGTTGTAATAGGCCTAGTTTCCTGCTCAGATATTTTGTCAGGCATTTATCTAAACGGGGATTTCTAGTAGCCTAAATGTTAAAAGTATATAACATATATATACATAACCAAAAACTGATCCCACTTTTCTGCTCATTCTCCATCAGTTAAAGGAGGATTTGCAGGGAGAATAATTATCAACATCATCGTGCAACTTTGCACTCAACAATCTAACAGTTTCGAAACAGTCGGGCCTAATTAACTCACTCCCATGGCAACAGCCCTCTAATAACGGTCATCTCATTCCCCCACAATACAGTCGACAGTCTTCCATACAAACCTCTTTCACAGGCTCGCTTTCAACCATCCATTAGCCTATGCCACAACATTCAATTAGTGGGGTCATTCTGATAGCGTTTCACACAACACTGACAACAATAACAAACCTCGCAACCAAGAGAGCGCCAGTACTGTCCGCTGGCCGCAGGGCCTCTGTCTCACATCAACGACATGCACCATTGATTTTTTTTCTTCTTTTTTTGGACTGCAGTATATTGGGGAGGAAACAAACAGCGGACAACAAAGGGATTCTGAAAACCCTGTTTCAGCAAATCAGCTTCATAGTAGTGGTTGACTGCGAGCAGGTGTTTGTGTGTGTGTGTGTGTGAGAGAGAGAGAGAGAGAGAGAGAGAGAGAGAGAGAGAGAGAGAGAGAGAGAGAGAGAAAGAGAGAGAGAGAGAGAGAGAGAGAGAGAATGTGCTGACATGCAGTTCAGGGTCACACGGTGAACAGGCTGGGTTTGGGGGGCTGCAGGCAGGCATACACACATCAGCAGGCTGGTTCAAGCATC
The DNA here is from genome assembly GCF_949987555.1 of Borostomias antarcticus. Classification (NCBI taxonomy): domain Eukaryota; kingdom Metazoa; phylum Chordata; class Actinopteri; order Stomiiformes; family Stomiidae; genus Borostomias; species Borostomias antarcticus. Next base: position 17,559,838 of record NC_140251.1, read on the forward strand.
ACAATGTCGGGCTGACAGGAACCACAATGCACGACGTGGGGGGGGGGGACACAAACACAAAAGATGGGCACACAGGATGCCGTGCCAAAGAGGAAGGTAGAAGGGAGGAGGGTTCATGGCATGGGTGTGGTAGGGGTACTGGGGGGGGGGGGGGGGGCAGCCCAGGGGATAGTTAGGGTTTGTTTATCAAGGGAAGGGGTCTGGGGAGTTAGACGATAGTCCTGTTGTACCACTTACGCCGGCAAAAGCTGCTGACCCAGGCGCAGGCACTGACAGTGAGGATGTGAGGGGGGCTCTGCATCTGTCCACAATACGGCTCCCTCTAGAGGCCGGGCTGATAGCTGACGTCTGGGGGAGGAGGGTGGGGGGGGGGGCGGGGGTGAGGGCGGTGGATTAAAACATTACAAAGAATTATGATTTCCTCCGAACTATTCTCGCCCCATTGGCTATACCGTACCTCTCACTGGGAGGAAGGAACACTAAGAGACTAACACAAGACAACGGGCCTGCTGGCTTCTTCTGCCTATTAACCAACATTCAAAACCTGCGTAAGCCGTGCCACATCATCCGTCTACCGGGAACAAACCCACCTCTCCCTCCGACACATTGGTACAGCAGGGCTGAAAGGAAGCTCTTAATTAGCCTACCCTCGCTGGCTCCAGGCAACCCGGAAACAAAGCTCAAGCTATTCTCCCCGTCTTGTTGACAGAATGAAGAGAGAAGCACTCGGTCTCTCTGACTAAAGGCCTTCCCAGGGTCTATTCACCACGCCTGTTGGTATTCCACTGGTGGTCCTCTAGGTTAACGGCAGGGCTGCGGGGGTGTGTGTGTGTGTGTATGCGTAGGTGTGTCTGTTAATGTGTGCGTGTAGGTGTGTATGTGTATTTGTGTGCATATGCGCATATGTGTGTGTGTGTGTGTGTGTATACACTATGTGCTCCGAACGCAGAGGGCCCTTTTTCAGAAGCTGGCAACCTCCCACGTTTGTGATGTGGATCACCAGCTGGCACACAGTCTGCCCAGAGAACCAGGGTACCGGACCACTCTGCAGGAGACCTGAGCCTGGTGGCAGCTTGGGGTGTGTCTTGGTGTGGAGGTGGGGGCGAGACTGTGAGGGACATGGAAGGGGGGGGGGGGGGGGGATTCTTTATGGTCTGGAGAACAATAATGCAAAGCTGGACACTTTGCTGCCTCGTTGTCAAAGGAACAGAGAGAAAAGACAGACAGCAAGAAAGGAGAGAGTGTTAAGAGGCATATTTGCAAGAACCTCAACACCACCACAATATCTTAGGACTCCACCTGCTATTCTAGGACTTTCTTAGGACTATTCTATTCTGGTGTGATCATGGCACCTCTCTACACACAGATAATCAAAACTACCAACCCCGATTTTCATTGGTTGTAATAAACTATAGGCCTACCTACTGTTAAACCTAGTGACCATTTTGGCATAGCTAATAAACGTGCTTCACAGCCATTTAAGTGCATAGCAATTTAAGAAATACAAGAACCTGTTTGACAGCATGGCCATTGTTTTACCAACTTTGAATTTATGAGTCACTGAGGTCCCAAATGCAGCTAATCCTTGTAGCTCTCACCAATTGCTAAAGAATTTGCTCTCACCATAGCTATGGAATTTGTAGGAAAACACCAATTGCCCTCGAAGCTGGACGGACAGCTGCTTTTCCAGCATCTGGCTCCTGTACTGTACCTAAATCCGCCTCTCGACTGTTACCGACAAACACATTGTTAGCTATGGTTATGATGACCAATCACAAACACAGTGTGCAGAAAGAGAGATAGCCCACTTCTCTTCTATATCTTATAGAAAGAGAGATAGCCCACTTCTCTTCTATATCTAATAGAAAGAGAGATAGCCCATTTCTCTTCTATATCTAATAGAAAGAGAGATAGCCCATTTCTCTTCTATATCTAATAGAAAGAGAGATAGCCCATTTCTCTTCTATATCTAATAGAAAGAGAGATAGCCCATTTCTCTTCTATATCTAATAGAAAGAGAGATAGCCCATTTATCTTCTATATCTAATAGAAAGAGAGATAGCCCATTTCTCTTCTATATCTAATAGAAAGAGAGATAGCCCATTTCTCTTCTATATCTAATAGAAAGAGAGATAGCCCATTTCTCTTCTATATCTAATAGAAGCTCGAGCCCATTTCTCTTCTATATCTAATAGAGAAGCTCGAGCCACATGTGACCACATTCAAACCGACCAGCATTCCAATAGCGACCGTTAGCTGCTCTTCTACATTTACACTCGACTTCATTATATATCAGACAGACAGACCTTGACTTTGACTGGCGAGAAGTTTCAGTAATAAGCTCACTTGGTTCCATAAGGACATTTGTTTTTCGTAGGGTCACCAACAATAGTTAAGTTATGCGATGGCCAGAAAGACTAGGATCCCAACACAATAGACAGGCAGACACAGCCATGACTGTGGGCTTCCTAGCGTGTTAACTTCCTATCTGCGGGGACACTAGCCTAGCTAACGAGAGACCTTCAACCCTGAGCTGACGAGACAGGCTTTAAGAAACTAAATAGGTTTAATGGGCTATAAAGAAGAAAACGAACACATCAATGGTTTAGCAATGGTAGCTAGATAAGTGTTGTTCAACAGCTAGCTATGCAGGCTAACATTAAGAGCTCACTATCCTGTCAAGATATTCAACTACCCAAGTAGTAAACATTTGAATTCAGACAGTAAACTAATAAAATGTTTCATACTTACGTAAATACGAATAGGACTTTTACACGGAAATCGAAGAAGTGTAACGTTCCTGTATAATTGATAAAAACATTATTTCACTGTAAATAGTTGTGGTCCTAAGCTTGTATCTGTGTCTATAACTGGGTTTCTTCTATCTGAAGAAATCAGAAAAGAGCCCCGTCCACTGTGGTGTCGGTGAGAAGTGATTGGCGTCTCATTAAACCAATCCCTTGAGGATATGTTATGCAAATCTGCCTAACCACCAATCCGAGTAGACGTCTCTCAATATGGGCGTGATTTGAGAAATTCTCGACCAATCCGATACGTGGGCGCTGATTTCTTTGAAGGCGACAACAAAACAATAGCACGTTGACAAAATTGCAGCAATGTTAATAACTGTAAGACTAGTCTGATACTTGTCATTATCTGAAGAATTGCATTGATCGTAATCCCCAAACTAGGTTACATTTTTCTTTATTACTGTGCAAGACATAAGCAAAATCGACCTTGCATTCTTTGGGCCTATAAGCTTAATATTTTAACCGCTCCACACGAATTTAGCTCTGTTGTCTTATTTGAATGTTTTAGTGTGATAATCTCTTCTGCGTGTAGAGGAATTATTATCATGTTTTGCCACAAGTGAGCATACAGCGTCCTCTAGTGTTAAAAATATAGGCTACTCTCTGCCTCAAATTCCCTCTTTGTACAGAGACAATTATCAATTAAGGTAGCTATCATATCACATGGAAATGTTAAACAGAATACTGTGATGCAAAAGTGTGCATACTAAATTCAATCATCATATTACCTGCAGAGAAAGAGCGGCCGACCCCTCCATCGCCAAGCAATTCTCAAATCCGTGGACGGAATGTGTGCCCACGTGATCAGGATGGCGATGCCAGGCTGGACCCCTCCCACCCTGGTCACAAACTCTGGACCCCTCCCACCCTGGTCACAAACTCTGAACCCCTCCCACCCTGGTCACAAACTCTGAACCCCTCCCACCCTGGTCACAAACTCTGGACCCCTCCCACCCTGGTCACAAACTCTGAACCCCTCCCACCCTGGTCACAAACTCTGAACCCCTCCCACCCTGGTCACAAACTCTGGACCCCTCCCACCCTGGTCACAAACTCTGAACCCCTCCCACCCTGGTCACAAACTCTGGACCCCTCCCACCCTGGTCACAAACTCTGAACCCCTCCCACCCTGGTCACAAACTCTGGACCCCTCCCACCCTGGTCACAAACTCTGGACCCCTCCCACCCTGGTCACAAACTCTGAACCCCTCCCACCCTGGTCACAAACTCTGAACCCCTCCCACCCTGGTCACAAACTCTGAACCCCTCCCACCCTGGTCACAAACTCTGGACCCCTCCCACCCTGGTCACAAACTCTGGACCCCTCCCACCCTGGTCACAAACTCTGAACCACTCCCCAAACCTCATGGAACAAAAACAGTTTGTTCCAGAGCTGCAACTGGTCTCATCAACAAGGCACGCGCCCCCACTGACACTGTTCTATTTTGTACATTTTTGTGGATTGTATTGTAATTATTGTATTTGTCACTTCGTTATTGTATTTTACACTGTCCTGTCTTATTCTTGTATTGTTCTTGCACTAGACCGGCATGCATCAACAGACCAAAGCAAACTCTTTGTATGTGTAAAGCTACTTGGTAAACAAATCTGATTCTGATACGAATGAAGCATCAGTTCTAGTGTTAAGATTTGCCATCTTTTAAGAGGACGAATGTGTCTCGTCCATATGCAGTGAGCACTGTATATGCAGTGGATAGAGGCATTAATAGTCCATCATTGGGGACACATTTAGGCATATCTGAATACACATTTCAGACAGAAATAGAAGACTCCTCAAATCTTGATGATGCAGAACATGTATTCATACCCATTGACCCCTAGAGGGCAGTAGAGAAACGCCATACACAAATGTGCAATATGGACTATGGATTCGTCGGTAGGTTGACAATATTCTGCAGTGTGCTGTTGTTGACAGTTTTGCCATTACTCCTCATATGAGAACATATTGATTTGTCAGCATTTGACAAGATTAGGCTCTTTGATGTCAGCATTATAAGTAAACACAATAAATTAATAAAATACATTTCCACACCCCAGTGGTTTAAAAAAAAAACTCATGGAAAAGCATCCAGGGAATGGGAGAGAACACTGTGGTCTAGCACTAGAAACACAGTTTATGAATTATTAGTAGCCTGTCACTGATGATTAGATTCACAGCCGGCTACTGAAGAGTGTTGCTAGCAGAACTTGTGTTTTGAGGCACCGTGTGGGGTTGGAGGGGTGGGGCTTAAAATGACGGGTGGAGGATGGAGGTGCATGGGTTCGGGTTTTGGAGGGCATGGTTATGGAGGTGCACGGTTCATACTGTAAGCCAGATAATTCTGCTGTGTTCATGTGTGACACAAAGAACATCAAACAGGACTTCTAGTGAAGCAGAGCCACATTTGTTATCGGGCTCCATACACCATGTCTTCACTGACCCTCAGGGGTCCATATCAGGTTCATGGATAGATACTGAGTGGGACACTGACAGTCTCACAGTTGTTGGTAGAGTAGAAAATGCTAGCAGTGCTGGAGATGCCTGTGGTTTTACAGTCCCATATTTAGACGTCTGACGTCTGATATCTCGGGGTGAAACTGTATAATGTGTTGAGAACAGGCTGTGATCTGGCACCAGGTGGGTTATCAAAATAAATCGGTGGAAGTCGGCAGATTTGAACAGCTGGGGAGGCGCTTTGCGCCGAACGCCCTGGTTGACATTAGAGCCAACTGATGATTATGCACCCAGCGTTCCATTCTGTTTTTAAAGAGCACCATGAAGGCTCCATGTGACCTTTGTTTACAAGTAAGCTAGAATTGTGTATTCATGACCAGGCAGTACTGGTTATTGATGTTATTTTGTCTGCAGTACACTGTAGAAATGTCAAAAAAAGGAATCGACTGTGTCTTATCTTTCAAAAACAAGAACAGGTTTGGAGTTTTTTAATACGTACAGTATGACACACAATACTATTAGATGGTAGGGGCCCTCGGGAGCCTTCAAAGACCAGGTGGGGGGGGGGGTCAAAGACTGGTCAAAGACCCCCCCCACCTGAAGGCAAATATGTGGCACTCAAGGCCCATCTTCTCAAGACCTTTGAGCTGTCCTCTTCTGAGAGAGACCGTTGGCTCTTCTCCATTCAAGGCCTGAGGGACAGCAAACCGTCTGAGCTCATGTAGAGGATGCTAGACCTGGGCGACCACAAAGACGATTTCCTGTTCATCGAGCGACCGGCGAAAGAAGCAGACTATGCACAGTTCGGCGCTAAACCCAAAGGGCGCCGTTCCCCGGGAAACGAAAGAGCTGAGTACTGGCCCTGAGCATCGGCGACACAAGAAGGCTACTCTTCATCAGTGACACTCTCTCCGGACACAGATTCCTTTGCGACCTGCACGCACAAAGGAGCATCCTACCCGCCTCGGAGGTAGATATTATGACCGGGGGGCATGACCTGCACTTTACCACCACCAACGGGTAACCCTCTTCTGCATGTATGGCACCAGGGGAGCTGTGTTTTGGTGGCCGGCATTTCATCTTGTGTTTTGTCACGCAAGCTTTGCTTCCCCCCCCCCTCAGCACGGACTTCCTGTCTATGGGCTGCTGGTGGATGTCGACAACCACCGCCTGGTCGATGCACTGACCTTCTCCTCCTTGGCATGCGCTAGTGGAGCAGCGTGTGGAACCCTTGTGGTGACGGCCAGGCTCGGGGGAGATGTGGAGTGGACATGTCCGAGGGCTGTCAGATGTTGCCCCTGTGTCCCATGTTTTCAAACTCTGTTTTCACGATGGACAGTCTTTTTTGGCTTATCTTGTAGGCCTATGTTGTCAAGTCAAAAGATCGTGATGAGTCATGCTGCAGTAATGCAGTAATGTCAGATGTGTTTGTGACTTGTTGTTGTTGATGACTGGAGGCTGGAGTCAGAGGTGGCACAGAGTTAGAGGAGAAGAAACAGAATGACAGAACTGCCGAGGAAGACTCCGTCAGGGCCAAGAAAAGAGTTTTAGATATTTCATGAACAAACAAACTTTCTAAGTAGACTACCAGAACAGAACAGCCTTTCCATTGTAGTGGAGACCATGTCATTAAGAGAGAAATCTGTTGTCAGAATCAGAATCAGAATTTGTTTATTGCCATGCTGTTTTACAACGTACTAGGAATTTGCTTTCGGGTATGGTGCATAACATGGAGACGACATTGGACAGGGTGCAGGAACGAGGCAGTGAACGAGTGTTTTTTTCTTTTTCAGAGAACCAGAGTGCACCAACGCACCATAGCAGCCATACACGGCGCCATCTTGGTTACGTTCATGTTATGTATGTCTGGTGTTACAATTTATAGGCCTATACTCTGTATAAAATATGGACCCAAATTTAAGCACTGTCATAGCCTCCTTGTTTGCTACTGTGTTAAGTACTGTGAAATTCCAGATTGCTTGTGTCAATTTGAGTTCAAATGCCAGTGCCACCCAATCCATCCCACTCGCATTCTCCTCAATGTCTCAGAACCTACTCATCTCAGAACTGACACACACTGCTACAACCGATGACAGGAATTATGAAACACAATCTCCTCCAGCTCGAGTTGATATTCTAATTACTCTATTGGTAGTAAGGGAAATTTCATCACAAATATCCAGTCACCTCACGCCCCTGTGCCAGGGTCATCTTGTGCCCTCCCGTGAACTTGTTGCCCTGTGTTGAATAGCCATTAGCCAGTCATTTTGTTATTTATTATTTATTATTATGAGGCTAATAACAGAAGCAGCCATGCCAGATATGTGGCCACAAGATGGAGATGACAAACCAGAATGCTCTGGGTCTGGGGGAGGAAGGGGGTCCCTGCCCTCTGCTTCCAGCCTGCGCTGCACATATCACAGGGTTTATGGGCTGGGTGAGAGTGGAGTGGCTGTGGGAGGAGCTGCAGTGGTGGGTGGTGGTGTGTGGCAATGAGTGAGTGTGTGTGTGTGTGAGAGAGAGAGAGAGAGTGTGTGTGTGTCTATGTGTCTGTTTGCAGCGATGGTATGTGTGTGTGTGCGTGCGTGCGTGCGTATGTGTGTGAGAGAGAGAGAGAGAGAGAGAGTGTGTGTCTATAATATGTGTCTGTTTGCAGCGATGGTGTGTGTGTGGGTGTGTGCGGTGGTTTGGGGGAGGGGGGGGGGGGGGTGGGTACACTTTACTGTAGCAGTGGGCCAGTGAAGCATTGGGCCCTGCGCCTAAAGAGCGGTAGGATTTCAGCGTCTTCCCTCCAGGCCTGGTGGAAAAGGCTATTTCAGACATCCCCAGCATGCCAGATCCAGTGTTGGGCCGATCGCTCACATTACCACCGTCAGACTGTGATGGACAGCTCTGCTGCATGTCTGAACCCCACCGCCTCCTTCCATGGGAAAAGCTAGTTGCCTACCTAACCCATCCAACTCTTCCAGGCCCTCCCTTACCTCCAGATGCCCCCCCGCCCTCCCCCCCAGCCACCAGAGGATGTTGCGAGTGGAATTCTACACTTATCCAATAGTAAGAGACGAAGGAGATAGGCTACTGTAAATGATGTGATGGCGGTGAGGATCTGCGATATAAACAGATACGTACTCCTGGGGGAGAACACGGGCGCACACAGTAGGGATGCACCCCAATACCAATACATTATTCATAAAGGCGTAGATAAACACCTGCACAGATAAACACCTGCACAGATACAGTAAATGCCTTGGATACTGATATTTTTTCTATCTGAAGTTACTTAGTTATTATTCGGGGGGAAAACTTGTGTCTCATCTGCATCAGT
>NC_140251.1:17573427-17583427 GCF_949987555.1 Borostomias antarcticus
AGAGAGAGAGAGAGAGAGAGAGAGAGAGAGAGAGAGAGAGATAGTGTGTCTGTAAGAGAGAGGTACAGACAGATTGAGTGTGGTAGGAAGAGACAGAGGGAATGTTAATCATTGGTTGTCCCACAGGTGTGGACAATAACTCAGCTACTCTGTCTGTGTGGATTACAAAGAGAATGTAGTGTTATTGTTACAGTAACCTCCATTCTCTGGCTTGGGGAAAGGAGAACACAACCCCCCCCCCCCCCCCTCAAGAATCAGTAATCGGTGTGTGTGTGTGTGTGTGTGTGTGTGTGTGTGTGTGTGCATGTGTGTGTGTGTACGTGTGTGTGTGTGTGTGTGTGTGTATGTGTGTGTCTGTCTCTCTGTCTCTCTGTCTGCACGCTCCCTGTTTGCATCCTACGCAACAAGCTGTTTCTACTAGGTGACATGTAGAGGAACCATGTAGACTGACTATGGGGGTTCCACAAGGGTTTGTGCTGGGTCCTCTCCTTATTAAAGTTCATATCTATCTAACGTTAAATGAATTGAGTCCCGGCGATAAATAAAGGTGTTGTAATTGAATTGCTTTGAAATCACCTCAGTTTTTCACTCTTTAACATACAGGTAGGCATGATGTAGTTCTATTTCATGGAGCTATGCCCCACAGGGCAACCTCCTATTGGCTTGAGAAAGCCTAGCCAGCTACATTGACTGAAGAAAAAAAACATACACACACCTGTGCCCAACTAGGTCCATTGCGCTGCTGTATAAGCCGGTCTCGTCCACACATCTGCTCCTAGAAACTTTCAGCTCGCAAGAAGACTGAGAAGGAAGGATGGAAGGGAGGAAGTGATGACTACCCAGTGATTCACGGTGGAGCCAGAAGTGTCCCTTGGGGCGCCCCGGCCAATGCTGCCTAGTCTATCTGAGAGATTCTGCAGCTGTGGCGCCATCAACAGCGACGTGGGACATCCACTCTGCTTCCGCTGCATGGGTCCGCAGCACTCCAAGGTGCCATCTCCTGACTGCCAGACCTGTGCTCAACTTGAGCCTCTGGAGAGGCTTCGCCAAGTGCACTTCTTCGACTTCCTCCCACCGCCGCCGGGGAAAGAAGATCTTGTACCCACAGAGGGAGGCTCAAACAGGGGTGATGATGTCGGTGTGCCTCCTCAGCAGCCGGCACCGATGCTGTCCTTCCCTCCGTATGACGAGGAAGAAGATGGTTCCGAGGCCGATGACAACTCAGCCTCAGAAGCCCCAGATGCTAGTGGTTCGTCTTCCAGTGAGCCCGGGCCTGGGTCCTTCGACCACGATCTACCGAAGCTGCTAGAAAGAGCCGTGCATCCTCTAGACGTTCCCCTCCCAGAGGTTGTGGCTGTGACGGGGCAGCCTCTCTGGAGCTCTGTCTGCTACGGGGCAACCTCCAAACCCGCACTTTGTCTTCTCCCGGAGAAGCCTGACCTGGAGGGGTTCGTGGAGGTGGGATGGGACCAGCCTGCTTCCCTGAGGGCTCTGCTACTCTATGTCCCTTCGCGAGAGCTACCAGAGCTTTCTTAGATGGCTCTGCTAGCCATCTACATCGGCCAGCTGGCCAAGGGGCCGTGTTCCTCATCATCAGAGCTGAGAGCGGAGATGGCCGAAGCTGCCGGGTCCGTTGCCCAACTTGTGAGAATAGTGGAGCTTTTATCGAAAGGAGCAGTGACTGTGGTCCTGCTGGAACAGAGGAATGAGGGATATTATTCCCGCTACGTCCTCGTGCCAAAGAAAACAGGAGGCGTAAGACCTATTTTGGACCTCCACCTTTTCAACAAGACAGGGGCAAAATTAAAGTTTCACATGCTTGCCAAATGCTTGAGGGTTTTTCTCCTGCGACTTTTGCAACAGCATAGATTTGCAAGACACCTACTGTACCATTACTGTACTTCCATGTGCCGACAGTTCTTCGGCATCAGATGTATCTGCGCTTTGCCTTCCAGGGAGTGGCGTACGATTACCAGACTCCAGGACTTTCTCCATCTGTGTGGAGATAGAGTTGAGACCACTATGCCAGCAGGACATCAGGATCCTCACATACTTGGATGACCTGCTGGTTCTGGCTCTGTTGCCTCTTCTGGCCTTGAAGCATACCGCCGTGGTGGTGAATCATCTCACCAGCCTGGGGCTTGCTGTCAATTGGGAAAAGAGCGCTGTATGGCCGGCCCGTCAGGTTGCTTATCTAGGTATTAACCTGGATATGGGCACCATGAGAGCCTATCTGAACCGAGGAGATAAGCGAGAAGAGTCTCAACGCTTTCTCTCCTTCTATGAAGGTCTCGGTTCTGTCGGCGATGCATCTTCTGGGTCTCATGGCAGCTGCTCACTTGGTGGTATCACGGGGTCTGCTGCACTTGAGACGCACCCAGAGGTGGAGCGCGCAGCGCCGTCTAGATCCTGTGAGACACAGATGGCAGCTTGTGCTGGTACTGTACCAAGGTCGTTGGAAGCTATTAGAGAGACCGGTGCGTAATATCGCACGGCGTTCCAATAGGCAGGGTGTTGCTCACGTTCATGGATGCGTCTCTAGACGGCTGGGGTGATACATGTCTGTTCCGGGCCGTAGGTGGTTTAGGGGCCGCCAGGGCGCGGCGCCACATCAACCTACTCATTTGCACGGAGGCGACTTGGCCGCCTGGGACGGGACCGTCGGGTGAACGGCGGTCCACTCCTGTCCCTTTTGGGGCTGGGAGAGGCTCAGATTTAACATAGGTTATGTTACGGTTTGTAACTGCTCCCGGTCTGGCTCTCCCCTCACATGCCTTTCCTTGCCCTCAGCTGGGATAAGCTGAGTGCGGCAGGTAAGGGCCAGTGCTTGGGTTGGGCCAACAATTGTTATGGTCTCACCTTGGAGCCCTGGCTTGTGTCCTGCCTGGCCAGTTTTTGTTACCGGGTCCAGCAAGAGTGTACGGTGCGGTCGTGAAGTCTCGCTTATGCCAACAGGAGCTTGCCCTGCTGGGTGGAGCTGCCAGAAATAGACCGACGGTTATGTATTGTAACCCTAGTTCTATGAGTGGAGCGAAGCCCCACAGGGCGCAGACTTTGTTGAACTCTAGTCTGCTCACTGAAAGTTGTGGTTATAGGAGCAGATGTGCGGGCGAGGCCCGCTTATACAGCGGTGCACCGGACCTAGTTGGGCACAGGTGCATGTATGTTTTTTTTTCTTCAGTCAGTGTAGCTAGCTAGGGTTTCTCAAGCCAACAGGAAGTTGCCCTGTTGGGCTTCGCTCCACTCATAGAACTAGGGTTACAATACGTAACCGTTGTTTTGGCGCTTTTCTTTCACAAAACAGAGAATGGAGGAAAACTCTCTGCTGCGCTGTAGGTACTGTAAGCATTGTTTCATAGAGAGAGCTCTGGCAGGCAGCCTGGTCATTTTTAGCTCTGACTAACCGGGTCCCCTGCTCCACTCCATCTGAATGCACGGCCTACTCTGCCTGCACCACAGGGGACTATAGGAAGCTTAACTTTGAAAAGCCAAAAGGCATTACTAGTGTGTCACCAGAGCTGCTGGCCACCGCTGGGGTAACTAAACGCCAGGGTCAAATTGTTTCTTATTAATAGCAGATTATTCACAGGGTCCATAACGATCTGTGTGCCCCTCGGCTGGAATTCGATTGTTGAAAGATGGAGGATGGCCATCCATGTTAATGAGGGAAAATAGTCATAATCCCTCCTCTCTCTGACCTCTCTCTCTCATCCCTCTCCTCTCCTCTGCTCTCTCTGTTATCTTTCCTCTCTGTCCCCTTATTTCTCCCCTGACATATTGATATGTATTGAGTGTATTGAAATGTGTATGTAATGATATTGATATGTTTTAATGTTCAGGACTCTTGGAATAGTAGCCATTGGTCCTAATAGAAACTCAAACTCCCCTCTCCCCTTTCTCCCTTCCCTCTCTATCTCTCATTTTCTCCTCTCTCCCTTTTTCTACATGCTCTCTCTATCTCTCCATTCTCACCTCTCTCTCCAATCTCCCTCTTCCACCTTCTCTCGTCTCTCTTACTCTCTCTATCTCTACATTCTCTCTCCTCTCTCCCTCCTTCTCTCCTCTCTGCTGAGTAGGATTGTCAATCTGTCATCCACATCGTAATGTGTAACATTGCCAAGGCTTTCCTTAATACAGAAGAATCCTCCCAGAGGAATTGATTTCATGGTGAATGCCAGATTCCAGTCTTTTAATAGCAGCAGATTTATACAGTATAGGCCCAGCTCTGGAGGCCTCTGACACAATTGAAAATACAGTAAGTGGTTTCATGTTGATTTGGAAAAAACATCCAATATTGATTTCTTTGCAAAACATCCATATTCATAATTAGCCTGCCTGTCCCTAATTATTGTTACTGTAGTGTTTTTTCTTCTTCTGGTAACGATTTAGTAACATTACATTACATTTGACATTTTATTTTAACATTTTATCATTTAGCAGATGCTTTTACCCAAAGTGACTTACCATAATTGCATTTAACATATAAATTAATTCCACCACTGCAGGGCCAGGACAGAAAAGAGCTATGACTGCATTTATCGCCTGCAAAGGCCTTGGAGTGACAGGGAAACCAGTCGCCCCGAGGTCGCAGAGCGTAGTGGTCGGGAGGGGGTGTAGGTCTTGACCATGGCCTAGAGGTTGGAGTGAGCTATTCCTTCCATTGCCCTGCAGGCTATGTACGTACCAGCATTTTAAACTGGATGCAAACTGCTACTGGGAGCCAGTGTTGAGAACAGAGGAGTGAAGTTGTGTGGGAGAACTTGGGGTGGTTGAACACCAGGAGAGCAGCAGCTTTATGGACAAGCTCCAGAGGTCTAATGACTGACACTGGGGCCCCAGCAAGGAGGGAGTTGCAGTAGTCGAGGTGGGAGATGACAAGAGCCTGGATGAGCACCTGTGCCGTTTCGTCAGTGAGGAAAGGGCGAATCCTCCTGATGTTGTAGAGCAGGAATCTGCAAGAGCATGTAACGGACGTGATATGTGCCAAAAACGACAGTTGGTCATCCAGGGTCACACCCAGATTCCTCGTAGTCCGAGTTGGAATCACCACTGTGTCGCCAGTGATGATGACCAGGTCGCGGTGTGGGCAGCCCTTCCCCGGGAGGAACAGTAGCTCAGTCTTGTTCAGGTTGAACTTTTGGTGGTGTCACCATGCACTCCAAGATGTCAGTTAGCCTGCAGCTATGCGTGCCTCCCCGTGTGTGTCATAAGAAGTAAATGACAGGACCAGTTGGGTGTCATCGGCATAGCAGTGATAGGAGAAGCCATGCGAGCGAATGGCAGCCAACTTTGAGCCCGGACTGGTGGGGTTCCAGGATATCGTTCTGGTGGAGATACGAAGACAGATGGTTAAAGTGTTTTTGATAGAAAGAGGTCAGAGGGGTCAAGAGATGGGTTTTTCAGGAGGGAGGTGACTCTGGAAGTCTTGAAAGCAGAGGGAAAGCATCATGTGTTGATGGGGTGGGTTAGGAAGAGAAGGAGACTCAAGGAGAGTGGAAGGGCCAGAGTCTAGGGAAAACATGGTGGGGGGCTAGATGTAACAAGGTTGAGGACCTTGTGTGGGGAGAGGGGAGGAAGGTAGGGTAAGGTGGGGTGGAGAGGTGTGATTGGTCCATGGAGTGTCGACCGGGGGATGAGAGAAAGAGGATCTGATATTAAATTTCTTGTCAAAGAAGTTGGCGAAATCGTCAGGGAGAAGGGAGGAAGTAGGAGTAGGGGGTTGGGGTTAGAGTAGTGAAGAGAATGTTTTGAAGGGTTTTTTAGGATTGGAAGCAGAGGTTACAATTTTAGAGCGGAAGAAAGCAGATTTAGCAGAGGATAGGGAGGACAAAGTGGAAGGAAAATTGGAAATTGGAAGTTAAAAGCGTCCTCTGGGAGTCTTTTCTCCATTTACGCTCAGCCATTCTCAGGTTCCGTCTGTCACTACACACTGAGTCTGACAGCCAAGTGGTGAGTGGAGTTGGCCATGCTGGCCTGGAGATGAGACGACAGAGATTGTCCATAGAAAAGGATAGAGTAGAGAAGATCAGTGGCAGTATCAGAGGGTAGGAGGGAGAAGGATTCAGGGGCAGGGAGGGCAGAGGTAACAGAAGAGGAAAGGTCAGTAGGGGAGAGGGAGCGGAGGTGGCTAGGGTAGTAACCATGTGGGTAGGAGGAGGAATTGTGGTGGAAGAGGGGAGGAAGGAGGACATGAAATAGTCGTCAGAGAGATGGAGGGGAGTGACAGAGAAGTTAGCGTGGTTAGGAGTGGAATAGTAATAGTAATACATGGGGCTAAACCATTATGAGAGTTAGCCTGATGTAGCACCTGTAGGTCTAGTTCTGTTATGTTTCAAAAGCAGTTGAAATAAAATTATATTGTTTCATGACTGTCACCTTGGAGTGTACTAGCGTCATGTCCAGGGGGTGTACTTATACATCAAGCTGCCTCATGCTACAGAAACAGGAGATAGGCTCCTGCCCTATGGGCCACTAGGCCCGAGATACATTGGTTCTCAAAAGGCTTACTTACTTACTTACCTTGCAGTGTGAAAGTGCTAAAACTGCTTTTTTCAAGATTCAGCATGTGAAGTCTTATGGAAAGACTTGTGAAGAGACAGACGCTCTTGTGTTTGGTCTGGGGTGTTGTGTGTGGACCTGGCTTTAGGTCAGGATCAGGAATAGCAGCCTCCAGCCGGGAGGCTTAGCTGGTGAATCAATGAGCTCTGACGTAATGACTTGATGGAAACTGGAGGGACTGGCTACCGCCGCCACCTATCGCTTCTCACCACCAAACACCCCTCAGCTGGGAGAAGGGACATGGGCGGCGCCTGTCCGACTGTAACTCTGGAGATGATGAGACAAGAAATCTTTTCGCCTCTTCGTCCTCCAGCCTCCACCCAAACTAGGACTGGGCTCAAAATAGTCACTCTGGGTCTTCACTTTGGTCTGTAAGACTTTTATCAAGCTGTCGGGATGACATTTTGGGCTCCGGTATTCATGTCTACGGGAACCAGTTGAAAATGGTAAGGAAGTCTTTTCTCCATGTGTGAAAAAGTAACACACATTAAGGTTAACGCACCTGTTCACACACACACATACGGTTATGAACATACAGAGCCACCAAGAACATCAACATGCTCCTCTACCCAAAAACGGATCCAATTCTGTAAATTGAAACCAGTGGCGGCCGGTGACTCAAAAAACTGAGGACAGGAGGAAGAGAGGAGAACTGCTCATGGGCGCTGGGGAGAACTTTCCCCCAATCAGTTATTATTTGAAATATCAGCTTTAAAATGTGGATTTACAGTCAATTTTAGCATATGAAAAACTGAATAACACTTTCTTTAACTACATGCAGCATTTATTTATCATATTCATGATAACATATTACAAAAAAACAATAAAACATTGTAAGCAATAGTTGTTGTAATGGATTGTACTCTTCTCTAAAGAGAGAAAATAATTGATATTGGTGAGGTGCTGGAGAGGTTAGGTGATATATTAAAAATGTTTTTGATTAGGGGACACTGAGGTGTGCTGGCTCTCAAACAGTTTGTTGGCAAATAGATCTGACAACTGGACAATGGAATACGTTGCACACTCCATGGTTGCACAGCAAATGCAGTATCCAACAGTTCGCTCATGGCTAGCTAGCAATGGTACAACTATGGGATTAGCTCATTGGGGTTGCTGTCAAAGCTGCCACTCTTATGTTGCTATAGCCTACAATTATCAGAACAATATGAACATTAAGTTGAAAGTTTTCCGTCCACCCATCCATCACTGGATGAGGAATAAGCACCGCAAAGCGATCAATTCTCACGCAAGCAGGAGCCAGGCTATTCAGTGCATTTCTCCGATCTGGTGTTGCGACCCAGTCTCTCGAAATGTTTTGGACAAGTTGCCGACAGTTTGCGCCTCCAGCCAATCTGCGCGCCTGCCTATGCCGTAGCCTGACGTGCATCTCGTAGCTCCCGTAGTTAACATTAGGCTACCGGCTATAGCCAGCCAGTGGAACTGTCGTGTCCAGAGGGCTCTAGCTAAATATATATATATATATATGAAAAAGGACAAGTCTCTTAGGCCATGTCAGGAAAACGCCAAAGAATATACTGTAAGTGTGTTTTGAGGCTTGATTTAAACACCTGCAGAGTGGGGGCCTGTCTAACATGCAGGGGTAGCTCGTTCAAGAGCTTAGGGACTGCCACTGCGAAAGCCCGATCCCCCCTGAGCTTCAGCCTGGACCTTGAAGGAGCATAGGGTTCCAGCAGTTCTGAGAGGTAGATGGGTGCCAAGCCATTCAGGCACTTAAAAGTAAACAGCAAGATTTTAAAATCAATCCTTAAACGCACAGGAAGCCAGTGGAGCGAAGCCAGTACCGGGGTAATGTGCTCTTGCTTACGTGTACCAGTTAGCAGGCGAGCGGCAGCGCTCTGGACTAACTGCAGGCGAGAGAGAGAGGCCTGACTGACACCAACATACAAAGCATTGCAGTAATCGAGTCATAAAAGCATGCATTACATGTTCAAAAACACAGCGTGATAAAAAAGGTTTGACCTTGGACAGCCTCCTGAGCTGGAAAAAATTATGACTTTATGACCGAGCACTAGGCCATACCCAACATCACAACATCAAACTGCAACTGCCTGCTGGTGCTAGCTTCCTTGCCGATGGTGATGTTGCTAGTGCTAGTGCTAGCTCCGATAGCCTCTGGAGCACTTCTGCATTCGAAGGCACCTGCTGCGCTGTCATTTCGAGTGGTAGCTTCTTCATTAGCATTGCCAGTTTTATTTTTTTTTATGAAGAAGTGGTCAATTGTTTTTATAGCTCTTTTCGCCATTGAGCAGGTTGGCTAGTTGTATCTTGTTGAGCACTGAGCAGTACAGTCAGATCTCATTTTTTTGCGGTAACAGATCAAACCGGAAATAGTTGAGGTCGACGGACGAGTTGTGCCAATGGTGGATTATGAATACTTTTTTTTTAAAGGTAGCCTAGTTTAAGTAATAAATACACTTTTAAAATGAATGATGACCTAACACAAACTGGTACAAACCACAATTATGTATTTAATAATTGTGTTAATTAGTTTAAAAAAAAAGGTTTAAAAATAATAATAAATTGAGCAGAGTTGGGCTGGCCAATCAGGGGGGGCACTTGCAAAATTGCATTATAGACCCCTAAGGGACACGCCCAAGGGAGGAATTCCTCCCTTCCATAGATATCTATGGATCCTTCCAGCTGCATGTTTTAGATGTCACTGTTGGAGCTTTAGAATTTCAATAATGGGTTTTTATCCATAGGGAAAACCTGATGTATGAACAAAACTGAGATAATATTAAATATTAATTATAAATAAATAAATGAATATATTTATATTTTAATCCCTCTCTTCTCTTCAAAAACTGAGGAGGACTGTCCTCCTCTACCTCAATGGACGAGCCTCCTCTGATTGAAACTGTTTTCATTGCATTCAACAAAAGAGGCAGACTGCACATTTACTGAAAGAGAGGTTGTGTGCATTTCTTGTTTTCTTTTTTGATCTAATCAAAAGTTCTAATAATAGGTTTCCATGTTGGTTCATATTCATAGAGCAGTGTATACTCTCTGGCTTTCAGACCTCTCCAGAAACCTCATAATTGTTTCTCTCCACTATTAGACTATAATATAGTTGATTACCACCGACAGACTCTGCTGATTTCTCCCCCCTGCTGCCCGACTATGCTGATTATGAGTGGCATTTTCTCCCTTTGAACACAGGATGTAATTTGTCCAAGAATAGCTCACAATCCATGAGTTGTGTGATTTCATAAAAACAAGCACACAAACAGTATACATGGGCACCCATGTGCAAACAGACAGACACGCACACACACACACACACACACGCACGCACGCACGCACACACACACACACACACACACACACACACCAGCCACCTGCCTTTCCTTCAGCGGCTAATTTAGTTCATTCCTTTTCCATCTGCATTGGGTTATGCCTCAGTGATGGCTGGCTGCATGGT
>NC_140251.1:17584788-17604788 GCF_949987555.1 Borostomias antarcticus
TCTCCCTCTCTCTCTCTCCCCTCTCTCTCTCTCTCTCTCTCTCTCTCTCTCTCTCTCCCCCCTCTCTCTCCCCTCTCTCTCCTCTCTCTCCTCTCTCTCTGTCTCTCTCTCTCTCTCTCTCTCCTCTCTCTCTCTCTCTCTCTCTCTGTGGGTCCTGGTCCAGCTCTAATCCAGACCTGACATCATCCAGACCCTTCTGTCCCTGACGGAATCCCCTGGTTCAGCCGCTAATGCCAGGCCATTCTGGGTGGTGTGTGTGTGTGTGCGCTCGTGTGCGTGTATGCATGTGCATGTGTGTGTGTGTTTCCTGGGTGAACATAGCTCACAGGGTATTCTGGCTTTAGGAATTACTCAGCCTGTGCATGGGTTTATGGAGCTATCTTTGGTAATTGAGGGTGCTGCCAGTGTGTGTGTGTGTGTGTGTGTGTGTGTGTGCGTGCACGTGTGTTGTGGGGTATCCTTTGTCTTTAGGGGGGGACTTTTAGGGTTTAGACCGGGAAGGGTGGGTCTGACCTGAGCTCAGCAAGGTCAAGAATGCAGCTGTGTTTACAACACTTCTGCTCTCCAGGGAAATCAGTGCTTCATCCCACTGTAGCTCTGCGCAGTGGACACAATGCTAGCCATAGTCAGGACCAAAATTGTCTGAATATTAAATAAGCCCCTTTTCAATATTTTTTTATTCTGTATTTTATAGGTCTTGAGGATGAGATTTTATGAAAAGTGATTTGAAAGTTTCTTGTACTGACAGAGATTTATATACTGTGTCACTGTACAAAGTCTTTAGCCGATACAGTATGCGAACAGTCTGGACCACTCATATTTCTGTCATCACTCGCTAGAAGTGAAGTCTGACAGGTGGTTAAACTTCTGCTAATCCCTTCCCACATACGTACACTGACAAGCATGTTACAGAATAGTATAGAGTTTACGAGTGTGACATTAGATGCTTCTCCTGACTACAGTGAGCAGGATGAATCATTATTTTAAACAGCTGCAAACACAGATACCTTCCCATCCAACCTACCCCCTCGGGCAGTATACTGCAAATGTGTTATTCATAACATAGTTAATGCTTATATCTATTGCACAAGGGCTTATTTGGTACACTTAAACATGGAGAATGGGCTGGGTTTTGGTGCCTTGGAAGTGACTGTGTTGAACATGGGCTGACACACCGCCTCCTAGTGTTGGAGGGAAGGAACTGTCATTGCAGACCCTATGGACAGACGGGTCTAGGGGGACATTCCAGGCCCCTCCTGAGGAACTGTTCCAAGTGAGCTTAAGACACTAGTCGTCTTCTCATGATCTACTGACCACCTGAGGGCTTTTGATAAGCTGTGCAGACGTTCACTTTACTTCAACCATTAAATAGTCTTTATTTGAATCACCATTGTCTGCTAAACATGAAATCTGTGTGAAATGCTCTTAGTCACTTGTTTAGAAAGAAAATGCACTTTTGAGTTCTGGCGAGTAGTTGTGCACCGACTTCCAAAGTTAAATGCAACTAGAAAGGGTGCTCAGAGAGCACAGGGCTCCGTCCATTCATGCATTTTGTTGGTGTAATCGAGTTGAAATGGTTCAACTCACTCCTCAGTATAAATATAACACACTTGCACCATTGAAGAGTAAGCTTTTTGATGGTGTAACTGATTGTGGCGTTTATGAGAGGTGGTCATGTATGAACATAACTGAACATACTTGTGTACTTGTGTCGTTTTTTCAATCAGCCATTATAGACCATAACAGAAGACATAAGTTACAAAACTATGTACAGAAATTTAGCCCAGTGTCCATGTCTCTGGGAGGGGTAGAGGGGCACTAGCCCAGTGTCCATGCCTCTGGGAGGGGTAGAGGGGCACTAGCCCAGTGTCCATGCCTCTGGGAGGGGTAGAGGGGCACTAGCCCAGTGTCCATGCCTCTGGGAGGGGTAGAGGGGCACTAGCCCAGTGTCCATGTCTCTGGGAGGGGTAGAGGGGCACTAGCTCAGTGTCCATGTCTCTGGGAGGGGTAGAGGGGTACTAGCCCAGTGTCCATGCCTCTGGGAGGGGTAGAGGGGCACTAGCCCAGTGTCCATGTCTCTGGGAGGGGTAGAGGGGCACTAGCCCAGTGTCCATGTCTCTGAAAGGGGTTCTAAGTTGTCTTATGCTACACACCTTATTTCGTGAAAATCGTTCTGCTAGTTTTTGTGTAATCCTCAGATATTATTTTGTTTTACATGCATAGAAACATACTGTAAGATAATATTAGTTGCTTAAACCGCAAATAAATAAAGTTGATATCAAGATCTAAAGCTGCCACCAGGCAATGCATACGCCTAGCAGAAGAAGTAAAGACTAGAAAGCGTATTCAGAGCACAGGTTTCCGCACATGAATGAGTAAGTTGATAAAAATAAAATAAAAAGATAAAAAAGCAGCACGGTTTGACTGTCCCTGTCTTTTTTAATATGATATCAGAGTGCATTTAATAGAAAATAGTTCGTGGGATGTTCCAATCGCTCTGGTAGTTTTTGTATAATCATGCTATATGACGGATAATACTGTTTTTTTTTATTTGCTTCAACACTCAAATTAAAAAGAATACATAATAAGTGAAACTGACACTCGAGGGGCAAAACCCCAGCAGGTAGTTTTAACCCGGGAATCGAACTCTGGCGGACTCATTGCTAGACTACTGTACCTTACCATTCGCCCACTGGCAGTATGGGAAATTTGGCAAGAGAAGTATATATATATATATATCTCAGTGAACATTGTTTGTCACTCATTCATCAGTTACAGTACATCCAGGTCCCCTGACGTTCCCTCCTGTCACCACCGCTACGGTGTCACTCACGGCCTTTTCCTGTCCATCATGTAGAAATAGACCCTTCACGTTCGCCACTGTAATGTCCCCCCCCCCCCCCACCGCCACCAGTGCCTGTGAACGGACAGGATTGACTGTCGGAGACAGATTTGCATCTAGTATAATTTATTTGATTCAGTGAAAAGACAGATTTATATGGAGCTCGAATGACCTCTCGGTCATGACGGGTCAGATGTCTGGGAGTCATTAGGTTTTATAGCCTGTGTGTGTGTGTTTGTGTGTGTTTGTGTGTGTGTGTGTGTGTGTGTGTGTGTGTGTGTGTGAGTGAAGTGATGTGCTTGGTGCCAAGTCCCCAGCTGAGCTTTGAGGCTATACTTGTTTTAAGGCATCATGTTCACTGCCCTCCACTCTCTCACCCCCTCTCATCCCCTCCCCTCTCTCATGCCCTCCACTCTCTCATCCCCTCCCCTCTCTCACCCCCTCTCATCCCCTTCCCTCTCTCATCCCCTCCACTCTCTCATCCCCTCTCATCCCCTCCCCTCTCTCACCCCCTCCCCTCTCTCATCCCCTCTCATCCTACTCTCTCATCTCTGTCCCTCTCTCATCCTCTCTCATCCCCACCCCACTCCCCACCCCTCTTTAATTGCTCATCCACACCCCTCTCTCATCCCTGCCCCTCTCCCATCTCCACCCCTCTCTCATCCCTCTCTCATCCCCTCCCCTCTCTCATCCCTCTCTCATCCCCTCCCCTCTCTCATCCCTCTCCCATCCCCACCCCTCTCTCATCCCTCTATCATCCTCTCCCCTCTCTCATCCCTCTCTCATCCCCTCCCCTCTCTCATCCCTCTCTCACCCCCCCCTCTCTCCTCCCTCTCTCATCCCCTCCCCTCTCTCATCCCTCTCTCACCCCCACTCCTCTCTCATCCCTCTCTCACCTCCACCCCTCTCTCATTCCTCTCTCACCCCCACCCCTCTCTCATCCCTCTCTCATCCCCTCCCCTCTCTCATCCCTCTCTCACCCCCACCCCTCTCTCATCCCTCTCTCACCCCCACTCCTCTCTCATCCCTCTCTCACCCCCTCCCCTCTCTCATCCCTCTCTCATCCCCTCCCCTCTCTCATCCCTGTAGCACCCGATAATGTAATAATCAACCGATAATGTAATAATGCCTGATAATGTAATAAAAGTTTGACTTAAGTCAATCGAAAATGTAATAAAACCTGATAATGTAATAACTTAACCAATAATGTAATAAAATGTCCTGACTGATAATGTAATACCATTTTTCTGATAATGTAATACCTTATTACATTATTGGTCAAGTTATTACATTATCAGGTGGGTCTTTTTAAAAAAAAAACTGGTAATGTAATACTTGACTGATAATGTAATAATTTAAAAAGTGAATGAATAATACTGTTAGAGTACTTTGTGGTATACTTTGGTGTACTTTGTGGTACTTTTGGTATACTTTGGTGTGTCTCATGATACTTTGCAGTATACTTTGGGGTGCTTTGAGGTACTTTGTGGTATACTTTGGGGTACTCTGTGGTATACTTTTCAGTACTTTGCAGTACTTTGTGGTATACTTTGGGGTACACAGCAATACTTTGCAGTACTCTGCAGTATACTTTGGGGTACTTTGAGGTACTCTGCGGAATACTTTGAGGTACTTTGTGGTGTGCTTTGGAGTACTTTGCGGTACTTAGTGGTATACTTTGGGGTACTTTGTAGTACTTTGCAGTACTTTGCAGTACTTTGTGGTATACCTTTGGGTACTTTGAGGTACTTTGCGGTACTCTGCGGAATACTTTGAGGTACTTTGTGGTGTGCTTTGGAGTACTTTGCGGTACTTAGTGGTATACTTTGGGGTACTTTGTAGTACTTTGCAGTACTTTGCAGTACTTTGTGGTATACTTTTGGGTACTTTGAGGTACTTTGCGGTACTCTGCGGAATACTTTGAGGTACTTTGTGGTGTGCTTTGGAGTACTTTGCGGTACTTAGTGGTATACTTTGGGGTACTTTGTAGTACTTTGCAGTACTTTGCAGTACTTTGTGGTATACTTTGGGGTACACAGCAATACTTTGCAGTACTCTGCAGTATACTTTGGGGTACTTTGAGGTACTTTGCGGTACTCTGCGGAATACTTTGAGGTACTTTGTGGTGTGCTTTGGAGTACTTTGCGGTACTTAGTGGTATACTTTGGGGTACTTTGTAGTACTTTGCAGTACTTTGCAGTAAACTTTGGGTACTTTGCAGTATACTTCGGGGGACTTTGTGGTATACATTGAGGTACTTCTTTGCTGTATACTTTGGGGTACTTTGCTGTATACTTCGGGGTACTTTGGTATTTTGCAATATTTTGCAGTACTTTGCGCTTTACTTTGGAGTACTTTGCGGTACTTTGTGGTATACTTTGGAGTACTTTGAGGTACTTTGTGGTATACTTTGGAGTACTTTGAGGTACTTGGTGATTAGTAGGGCCCTTCAAAAAGGGGTTCAGTATTTTATCTTAACCTATATAGTAGGAGACAGGATTTAATTTAAGACAGATTTAATAATATGAATTGAAAGCAAAGTGTATGAGGCAAATTATGTGAGGCTGCTGTTCATCAACTATAGTTAAGAGCTGCTATCCATCGACTATATTTCAGATTGCAATACCATAACTCCCCCGATACTCATCTCCAAACTCAGCAACTGTCTCAACACTGGAGACAGTCAACCTCTCACCCTCAACACTGGAGAAAGTCACCCTCTCACCCTCAGCACTGGGCTGTTTCATATCCTCTGTACAAACACGACTGCAAAGTTACCTACAATTCCAGCTCAATTATCAATTCACTGATGACACAGCTGCGGTAGGCCTGATCTCCAACAATAATGAGAAGGCCTACTTGGAGGAGGTGGCGTGCCAAACTAAATGTTGTCAGGACAACAACCTCCACCACATATCTCAGAAACAGCTCAAGGGAATTTCTTCACAATTGGACACGGGCTCATTTAAATAAAATTTATTAAGCCTTCACTACATAGGCTATTTTGAGTCTAGACAGAGAGTGTAGGCCTAAACAGCAACCTGACTCTTGTTGGCAGAGGCATACAATCGCAAAGCAGTATTTCTAGTTGTGGCTATTTTTCTACTTTTTATTTTGCCTATAGTGTGCATATTTAGGAGATGGCGGAAACATGTCACTACTCATTATACTGGTATGATTTTCCATGTGACAGATAACACTTGAATATACTGTGTTGAATAAAGATGCCAAATTCAGCCTTAATAGTTTTATATTTATTTAACAACAATAAATAACTTATAAACAGTTATTAACAGTAATTTAACAGAATGTTTATAACAACAGAATATTTATCACTCAACAGAATGTTTGTTACTCAACAGAATGTTTGTTACTCAACAGAATGTTTGTTACTCAACAGTATGTTTGTTACTCAACAGAATGTTTGTTACTCAACAGAATGTTTGTTACTCAACAGAATGTTTGTTACTCAACAGTATGTTTGTTACTCAACAGAATGTTTGTTACTCAACAGTATGTTTGTTACTCAACAGAATGTTTGTTACTCAACAGAATGTTTGTTACTCAACAGTATGTTTGTTACTCAACAGAATGTTTGTTACTCAACATAATGTTTGTTACTCAACAGAATGTTTGTTACTCAACAGAATGTTTGTAACTCAACAGAATGTTTGTTACTCAACAGAATGTTTGTTACTCAACAGAATGTTTGTTACTCAACAGAATGTTTGTTACTCAACAGAATGTTTGTTACTCAACAGAATGTTTGTTACTCAACAGTATGTTTGTTACTCAACAGAATGTTTGTTACTCAACAGAATGTTTGTTACTCAACAGAATGTTTGTTACTCAACAGTATGTTTGTTACTCAACAGAATGTTTGTTACTCAACAGAATGTTTGTTACTCAACAGAATGTTTGTTACTCAACAGAATGTTTGTTACTCAACAGTATGTTTATCACTCCATACCAGTGAACAGGAAGTCTGCCCCTATTCTACTTGCTATTAACAAATCTAAACTGATATAACAGATATTAACTGATCCAACTGATTTAATCAGGGATACCAGGTCTAAAGTGATCTAAACTGACATAACATATAGCCTATAAACAGATATAAACTGATCTAACATAACTAATCTGAACAGATATGCCAGATCTAAACTGATTATAAACAGATAAACTGATCATGCATCTGACCTATCTCCAGTATATGTCTTGAATTAGATATTTGCCAAATTCCAGATTTTTAAGGAGAAGCCATGCTTTCATCCAGTCAGAGTTCTTTGAGAAGAGCTGTTTCAGTTTAAGTGCCAGCCCGCTATGGCGACCGGCTGCTTTATAAAGCTTCATCATACTGATAGTGGGTTGCTCTTCCTGATCCAGTCCCAGACTGGCAGCCAATGCCTCTCTGATATAGATCCAGGGAAGGAACGGTCTGCATAATTGTCTGAACAGATGAGAAACCCTATTGAATGTTCCTAGCATGCTCATGTCCATCTCAAGGGTGAGCTTGATGATTATTTACAGAATGTCCATGGGTATTGGGGCTGGTACTGGGGCTGGAATTGGAAGTGGTATTGGGGCTACTATTGGGGCAGTGTGTGAACTTGCTGGGGCAGTGCGTGAACTTGGTGGGGCAGAGCGTGAACTTGCTGGGGCAGTGCGTGAACTTGCTGGGGCAGTGCGTGAACTTGGTGGGGCAGAGCGTGAACTTGGTGGGGCAGAGCGTGAACTTGGTGGGGCAGTGCGTGAACTTGGTGGGGCAGAGCGTGAACTTGGTGGGGCAGTGCGTGAACTTGGTGGGGCAGAGCGTGAACTTGGTGGGGCAGAGCGTGAACTTGGTGGGGCAGAGCGTGAACTTGGTGGGGCAGTGCCTTTACTTGCTGGAGAAGAACATGGACTTGCAGGAGTAGAACATGGACTTGCTGAAGTCGAACATGGACTTGCTGGGGCAGTGTGTGGACTTGCAGGAGAAGAACATGGACTTGCTTGGGCAGTACGTGGACTTGCTGGGGCAGTGCGTAGACTTGCTGGGGCAGTGCGTAGACTTGCTGGGGCTGTGCGTAGACTTGCTGGGGCAGTGCGTAGACTTGCTGGGGCTGTGCGTAGACTTGCTGGGGCAGTGCGTAGACTTGCTTGGGCAGTATGTGTACCTGCTGGGATCCTTTGCAATTCCTCCTCTTGAATACTCTCTATGTACAAACTAACAGGACCACTAAGGCTGACATTGTGATCTCCATGCCCCTCTGCTATATGGCCAAGAACTAATGTGGGTAAGTCCTCATGGTATCCTTCAGTGGGTGAAATAATTGAGGTAGCCTCTATGCCAAGAGTTGAAACAATTAGAAATTGAATGTTGAACATTTGAGCAGTGCGGTGGAGAGTGATGTGATCTCCAAATGTCCCAAACTCACCCATACGGCTTAGGTAGTCATTCCAATTACTACCATCTACAAAACAAGATAATTATGTACCATCAACAGCAAAAGGATTTGCAGCCAAGTTGGATACAGTCTCTTCTCTTAGAGTTGCAGGTGACCGAAAGATTCCCAGGTCTGCTAACTGGTCAGCCATAGCTGCAAACTGGCAGTTCCCATCTGGGAGAGGATCAAGTCTCACGGTCATTCCAGAAGATATGAATGATGGGATATGGTCTGAGTGGGTATGGGCAATGAGAAAGTTTTTTCTTGAAGGTATATTCAGCTGATGGAATCGCTTCTTTCTGCATTTTTCCTCACTACGTGTGACACTGGTGACATCAGCCATCTTTCCTTGGAGCCTTTTGGTGTTTGATAACGCACTTTATACTTAGACAACCTCAAATTCCTTTTGACAATGGTGCCAGGCATAACAGCGTAGATTGACACTGGTTTGGATCCTGAGGCTTTGAGTATGAGTCTATTCATGCATCTCTCATTGGCTCGACGTGCTCTTTGTCTAATCATTGATCTTCTCAAGGATCAATCAAGGATTGTCGTTGTCTCCTGGTTGGTAAAGTGCTATTTAAGTTACCTGGAGTGCTCTCCCTTTCCACCTCTGCAGGATCACAGTCCAGAGTTGTTATGACAGTGTTGCTCTTTCTGCCATAGTAGACCTCAAAAGGTGAAGCCCAGTGCAGTGTCTTCTTTGGGTCTTCGTTCAGTACTCTAGCATACACTGGCAAATGGCTTACCCAGTTTACTCCTTCTCGCTCTAGGTTCAGTAGGTCATACAACATCTTTTTGCGCAACGATCGATGCATACGCTCTACTTTTCCTTGACTTTGTGGATGATAAGGGGAACTTTGAATTATCTTTACTTTAAGCGACTGCATGAGTTCCCTCACAGCACCATGGAACTCTCTACCTTGGTCATGTTGGATTATTGTAGGAGGACCATGTTCTGTGTAAATTGAATGCAAATGTTTGGCTATCTCATTGCTACTTTTCCCTTTAAGTGGCCTAAGCCAGACATATCTGCTGAAGATGTCTTGAACCGTTAGAATATATCTATATGTAGCTTTGCCATGCCATACTTTCCATTTATTCATATTCAGAAGATCAATCTGATGTCTGGTCTGGACATCTTTAGCCTTGATTGGCTTCAGGATGGGCTTGTTCACAAATCTGGCCTGAAGCTGCTGGTACTGTCTGGATTTATCCAGAGTACCACGAATTCTGTCCTCACTAATGCCTGTGTAGTGTTCCCTGAACCGTACCACAAGTTTCCTTGGACCAGAGCCTTTAGTGTCATCTAAGCCTTTCATCACCACGGCTGGGATAGAGCCTTTCTGAATGACAATCTTTCCATTAAAAAGGACAGTCTGGCCATCATCATCCAGGGAAAAGTGATCTCTGTTCCTCCAAAACCTGATTATAGCACTGCGTTGTCCTCTTGTTCGACTTGCAACAGGGACATTGAACTCACCTTTCAACAATTTGAGAATGACATCGTAGCTCTCCTCATCCATTGGTCATTGACCATAACCCATGCACATGGGCCAGAGGGCCAGAAGCAAAATCACCAGAAGAAACCTCATTGTACCAATTCTGTAAAATAATTTTTTTAAGTCAGTTTCATCTCTTCCTTAGTCTTTTTAAACTTTTAAAAACATGTATGGGTATGAAAACAACTTTTTACAGACTATGGCTCGCTTTGTACAGAGACATAAAGCTAATGCTTATAACTTGTAATTACCATGTAACACCAGGTTAGATCTAGCCTAATATAGCAGTAATATTTTATATTATATTATATTTGTATTGGAAATTACATCTGAAACGGATCTCAAAGTACTGTCTATTGTGTTTCTACTTTAGGCTACATGCACCTCATTGTTGCACATCTAACTAGCTATCTGTCTGTCTGTCTGTCTAGCTAGCTAGCTATCTGTACTCAAACATTTCAATTCTATTTTGGCTTTCTTCCCTCCTTGGTTTAATCACAAAGCTAAATATAGCTATCAACAACAACTATAAACAATAGTTGCTAGCTACCAAACTCTCTTAGCAAAGTGCAAGCAAACTGTCTATAATGCAAATGGCCAATGACTGTTATTCAAGGTAGTTAGTCTTCTCTAATTGTTTTATTTCAACCAAGTTATAACTTTTCAAAATTCAAAAACAGTCAAAATGACCACCCTGGGAGTTCTAGTTTAAAGAAGTAACCTAGCCTAGCCTTAACTGATATGACAAGAGATTAGCATCAACAAGCATTAACATCAACTTATAGCATGTCATATATGGTCAGTAAACCAAATCTACTGTGTAGAACCCCTAAAGTAGGCAATTTAAAGAAGTAGTCTATGACCTTGGCTAATGTGATAATAAATTTGTATCAACTAAGATAAGCACCAACTTCTTATTAGCATGAACTACCCTTTATCCTCACATGTCACCTACCTCTCCAGAGCACATGAGACAAATGGATGGAAGTGAGGTCTGAAGATGTGTTTATGGGGAAAACCAATGAGGTGCACACAATAACTGACATTCAGTGCCACATTGCCCGTTTGTTTATACAAACTTTTTATCATGTTATTCCAGTTTTTCGGATAGCCATAGATGTTTTAAAAATCATAATTGCACCAGCCTACACAGGCATTACATTAATGAGGACAGAATTAGTGAGGACAGGATTTAAGGTAGGCCTACTCTATAAATCCAGACAGTACCAGCACCTTCAGGCCAGATTTGTGGACAAGCCCATCCTGAAGCTAATCAAGGATGTCCAGACCAGTCACCAGATTGATCTTGTAGATATGAATAGATGGAAAGTATGGTATGGCAAAGCCACATAAAGATATATTCTAATGGTGCCAGACATCTTCAGTAGATATTTCTGGCTTAAGCAGCTGACAGGGAAATGTAGCAATGAAATAGCCAAACAAACAAACACATTTATATTAAACATGGTCCTCATACAATAATCCAAAATGACCAAGGTGCTGAGGGAACTCATGCAGTAGCTTAAAGTAAAGATCAATGAAATTTCCCCCTATCATCCACAAAGTCAAAGAAAAGTAGAGAGTATGCATCGAATATTGCATAAAAATATGTTGTATGATCTAGGGAACTTAGAGGGTGAAGGAGTAAACATAGCATATTCAAGTCAAAGTTTTATCGGTAACATGCAACATACCCAGACAATGAGCAGTGATGTTTCCACTAGCTGCTAAATATGTACACTAGGCAAAGTAAAAAGGAGAAACGTACTGTACACACCAAACATATAAATATGTAAACCAAGTCCAAAATATAAAATATTTATTCATATGAATGGAATGAAATAAAATGAGCTGAGATGACATATGAAATTGGACATTTCACCTAAATAGAGAAGTATACATCACGAACCTGATGAAGCCATAGGCGAAACGCGTTGTTCGTTTCTTTTAATTAATAAAAGTACGGAATTACCAGCCTTGTGTCGCGGTGACTCCTTCCTACTTGAATTATCGGATTATCCTGATTTCACCTGCACCAAGGACTGAGCGAGCTGTGCACGGGGCACCCACGTCTAATTAGAGAAGTATACATATCGATCTAGAGAGAGTTAATGTATGTATATTCACGTTTATTTACAGAATGTAGATTTTTATAATCTAGCAGGTATAAATATACAGTGCTGTTGTGCAGAGTATAGTACTGAGTTAAGGACAGAGATGAGCAGAGTGAACTCATTCCGGATGTGGATGGTCTGAAGGTAGAAGCTTCTTCTGAGCCTCTGTGAGTTGATCTTCTTCAGTAGGCAGTACCTGAGCAGAGAGAAGAGGCTGTTGTCCGGGTGGCTGGGATGTTTCAACATTCTCCTGACCTTGGTCCTGCAGCGCCGTGTGATGTCCTGGAGGTGTGGGAGATATGTTCTGCTGACCAAACACTCTCTACAGTGACTTGTCCTGCATGGTGTTGCTTCCATAGCATGTTGGTAGTGTTGATGTTCTCAGTCAGACACCCTCTCAATCATGCATATACGGGGATGTTTGTTGTCCATGTCTAGTGATCTGTACATCAATATACTGTACTTGTAAATACACTGTCTCCACAGGGGTCCTACTGCTGTTCAGGCAATTGGCCGCTCCTGCTTCCTGCTAGTCCACTAGAATCACTTTAATCTTCCTGCTTCCTGCTGTAGTCCACTAGCATCTCCATTATCTTACTGACGTTCAGGTGGAGGTTGTTGTCCTGACAACATTTAGTTTGGTACTCCACCCCCTCCACGAAGGCCTTCTCATTATTGTTGGAGATCAGGCCTACCGCAGCTGTGTCATCAGTGAATTGATAATTGAGCTGGAATTGTAGGTAACTATGCAGTCGTGTTTGTACAGAGGATATGAAACAGCCCAGTGTTGAGGGTGAGAGGGTGACTTTCTCCAGTGTTTAGGGTGAGAGAAGATGATGCCCACTCTCGCCCCCTGAGGTCTGCCCGTCAGGAAGTTGAGGATCCACCTGTGCAGGAAGGGTTTAATCTCCAATCTCCATCCTGCGTTCGGAGATGAGTATGGGGGAGTTATGGTATTGCAATCTGAAATATAGTCGATGGACAGCAGCCTCACATAATTTGCCTCATACACTTTGCTTTCAATTCATAGAATTAAATCAGTTCCTGTCTCCTACTATATAGGCTAAGATAAAATACTGAACCCCTTTTTGAAGGGCCCTACTAATCACTAAGTATCTCAAAGTACTCCAAAGTATACCACAAAGTACTCCAAAGTATAGCGCAAAGTACTCCAAAGTATACAGCAAAGTACCACAAAGTACCCCAAAGCATACTGAAAAGTACCTCTGTATACCACAAATTACCACACATTACTGCAAAGCATGGGTAAGTACCTCAATGTATACCACAAAGTACTACAAAGTACTCCAAAGTATAACGCAAAGTACCCAAAGCTTACTGCAAAGTACTGCAGAGTACCGCAAAGTACTCCAAAGCACACCACAAAGTACCTCAAAGTATTCCGCAGAGTACCGTAAAGTACCTCAAAGTACCCCAAATTATACTGCAGAGTACTGCAAAGTATTGCTGTGTACCCCAAAGTATACCACAAAGTACTGCAAAGTACTGCAAAGTACTACAAAGTACCCCAAAGTATACCACTAAGTACCGCAAAGTACTCCAAAGCACACCACAAAGTACCCAAAAGTATTCCGCAGAGTACCTCAAAGTACCCCAAAGTATACTGCAGAGTACTGCAAAGTATTGCTGTGTACCCCAAAGTATACCACAAAGTACTGCAAAGTACTGAAAAGTATACCACAGAGTACCTCAAAGCACCCCAAAGTATACTGCAAAGTATCATGAGACACACCAAAGTATACCACAAGTACCACAAAGTATGCCAAAGTATACCACGAAGTACCCTAACAGTATTATTCATTCACTTTTTAAATTATTACATTATCAGTCAAGTATTACATTACCAGTTTTGAAAAAAAAGACCCACCTGATAATGTAATAACTTGACCAATAATGTAATAAGGTATTACATTATCAGAAAAATGGTATTACATTATCAGTCAGGACATTTTATTACATTATTGGTTAAGTCATTACATTATCAGGTTTTATTACATTTTCGATTGACTTAAGTCAAACTTTTATTACATTATCAGGCGTTATTACATTATCGGTTGATTATTACATTATCGGGTGCTACAATCCCTCTCTCACCCCCACTCCTCTCTCATCCCTCTCTCATCCCCTCCCCTCTCTCATCCCTCTCTCACCCCCACCCCTCTCTCATCCCTCTCTCACCCCCACCCCTCTCTCATCCCTCTCTCATCTCTGCCCTCTCTCATCCCTCTCTCATCCCTGCCCTCTCTCATCCCTCTCTCACCCCCACCCCTCTCTCATCCCTCTCTCACCCCCACCCCTCTCTCATCCCTGCCCTCTCTCATCCCCTCCCCTCTCTCATCCCTCTCTCATCCCCTCCACTCTCTCATCCCTCTCTCACCCCCACCCCTCTCTCATCCCTCTCTCATCCCCTCCCCTCTCTCATCCCTCTCTCATCCCCACCCCTCTCTCATCCCCTCCCCTCTCTCATCCCTGCCCTCTCTCATCCCTCTCTCATCCCTCTCTCATCCCCTCCCCTCTCTCATCCCTGCCCTTCCCTTTTGGCTTTGCTTCCCTGTATTCACATTCTTCTCATCAAACTTTTCTCTTCTCTCCTCTCCCCCTTTGCTTCTCCTCTCCTCTTTCTCCTAGCCTTGCCTGTCCTCTCCCCCTCCCTCTCCTCTCCCATCCTTTCCTCTCCACTCTCCTCTCCTCTCTCCTCCTCTCCTCTTCCTTCTCTCCTGTCCTGTCCTGTCCTGTCCTGTCCTCCTCTCCTCTCCTCTCCTCTCCTCTCCTCTCCTCTCCTCTCCTCTCCTCTCCTCTCCTCTCCTCTCCTCTCCTCTCTCCTCTCCTCTCCTCTCCTCTCCTCTCCTCATCTCACCTCACCTCTCCTCTCCTCTCCTCTCCTCATCTCACCTCTCCTCTCCTCTCCTCTTCTCTTCTCTTCTCTTCTCCTCTTCCTTCTCTCCTGTCCTGTCCTGTTCTCCTCTTCTCTTCTCTTCTCTTCTCTTCTCTTCTCTTCTCTTCTCTTCTCTTCTCTTCTCTTCTCTTCTCTTCTCTTCTCTTCTCTTCTCTTCTCTTCTCTTCTCTTCTCTTCTCTTCTCCTCTCCTCTTCCTTCTCTCCTGTCCTGTCCTGTCCTGTCCTTCTCTTCTCTTCTCTTCTCTTCTCTTCTCTTCTCTTCTCTTCTCTTCTCTTCTCTTCTCTTCTCTTCTCTTCTCTTCTCTTCTCTCCTCTCTTGTCTTCTGTTCTTAGTTCTCTACTCCAGTGGGCTGAGCCAGAGTCCTGTTCATAACCAATCGTTCTCACTGTCAACATAAGAGAAAGCTAAAGAAGTGTGAGGCTTCAGCTTTCAAAAAGCAAGGACGCTTCACCTTAGTGCCATCTCTTATTGGAGAAGGCGTCTGCCAGGGTAACACTACCCAGCACTACGGCTGGCCTCCGAAGGGGACAGCGTTCAGGCAGGGCAAGGGTTAGCAACTATTTCTCAGGGTGAAAGACAAAAAAGGAAGCATGTACCGAATCTATTTCGGTCTAAGTCATGTACCCCTATTAACCTGCCAGCTATGACGCAGACCATGGAAGAACACATGTTGCCAGTGTCACACCATGCCTGTTCATGTCTAATCCGGGTTTATCAAGTCTCATATATGCATTTATGAGGGCCTTGCCTTATCTCAGGTCTCATACACTAGCTCTGTCTATGGTCAGATACATCACACCTAGTCCTGACACCTGATGATGATGCCAATGTCTGTGTGTGTGGGTATGTTTGTGAGAGAGAGAGAGAGAGAGAGAGAGAGAGAGAGAGAGAGAGAGAGATATTTGGTTGGTCATTGGAAGAAATCGGACAGTACTGTATATGGATCACATGTCATGTTCTTGTCACATACATGTGTTGCCTGTTTCTTTCTAGCCTGGTAAACCCGAAATAAATGGAAATGTTCACGATAAAAGTCTCTTTTTTTCACGATGAGTCTAGTTTAGTTTTTTTGCTTTTTTCTACATTGTATGTGCGGTGGATTGATAAAAAAAAACAAGAGAAAAAGAGTGAAACACCCCTTTAATAATCAAATGTGTAGCAGCACTGTGAGTGTCGTGCTGAAAGTCTGCAGTGTGATTAACGATGTGTTCCCCGTTACCCCGGGCTGCTGCTGATGCTGCTTGCGATGATAATGGCTGCAAAACATGAAACCGTTGTAGCATCAGCCAACAATTTGTTTTGATTACCCCCCCGCGCTCCAACCCTCTCAGACACTTTCCCTCTCTCACACCCCCCCCCCCCCCCCTCCTGTCACTCTCTCTTCCTCTGTGTGCTTCCCTATCCAGACCCCTCCCTCCCAGGAATGCCTGTCTGTGTTTAATCCCTACTCTTGTCAGGACCTTTTTATAGGGTGCTCATCTCAGCCGCCTGGCGCAGATGGGCTGGGGGGGCTTTATCCAAGGGGGGGGTAGGGTTACACTTCTGCAGGCAGGCCCTCTCTCTCCTGTCCCCTCCACTCTGCCCTGGACAGTGCCCTGCTGGGTCCTCCTGCTTAAGTTAAGCCACAGGGAGACAAGAGTGTCGCTGCCACCGCTTTCCGTGGGTAGTAGCGCGAATCGTAGCAGGCGTGAGTGTGTGTGTGTGTGTGTGTGACAGAGAGAGAGAAGTGGTGGGCTAGGCTCCAGCCTTACTCACTCTGTCTGTTTCCCTCCCTGTCCGTCTGTGTGTGTGTGTGTGTGCTCCCGTGCATGTGTGTGTGTGTCCAGAGCGAGTACGACCCGCCATGGCAGCCCCCAGCAACACCGGACTCGAGGTTCTACTCTCCGCACTGCAGGTAGGCACTACACACTACACACTCGGCGGCTGTGTGTGCGCGTGCGAGTGTGTGTGTGTGCTGAAGGTCTGCGAGTGTGTCCGTGTTCGCCCCCGTTCGCTGATATGCCGGTCTGAAGTGTGTAGAGTGTGTAGAGTGTGTAGAGTGTGTGTTGGGTTGCTGAGGAGGATGGGGGTAGTGCTGGTGTTTCCTCCAGTGGAGAAAGATAAATGGAGTTAATAAGCCTTCCGTCTCTCTGCACCCAGAACCAGCTGTAGTAAACATGGTTACTGCTGGGTCCAGTTGGACAGAGAAGGGCTTTATAGAATCAGCACAAGGCACAGATAGATCACTCTAGTGTCATTCTGTACAGCTAATGTCCGCAGGCGATTCTAAGCCTGTGGAGTTGTAACTTCAACTGTTACTGTACAGCTGATGGATGCAATGTCCATTAAACCCACTTAAACTGACTTGTGACTGGGGACTTTTGCAGTTAAAACCGATACAAAAAGTGCAAGCTTGTTGTTAGGAGTTCATATTTGCATGTGCAAATGGACAGTATGATTTCCATAGCCTAAATGGAGATTATATGTTTTGTGTTAAAACAGAATGTTTTGGAAATGTTCTGAGATATTTTAATATAATTACAGTTTAGTTATGTTCTTACTCATTTCTGATTGGTTGCTGGTCTCCATATAAAACATGTGTGAGAGAGAGAGAGAAAGAGAGAGAGAGAGAGAGAGAGAAAGAGAGAGAGAGAGAGAGAGAGAGAGAGAGAGAAAGAGAGAGAGGTAAAGTGTGTGGTCTGATTACTAAAGCTCTGTAAAAGGGACCAGGGATCTATAGTAGCTTCTGTATAGGAAACAACAAATTATGAATTTGAATTTGAATGGAAAATGCTTGATAACCTTTTCAAATCCTGTATTATGTTAACAATATGCCACACATAATAACGATAGCAGGTTACATGTGAACACTCATGTGTATGAAGTGATCAGTCTGCACTGATGTGCTCTGCCAGCTGGAGGAGAGAGAGAGAGAGAGAGAGAGAGAGGAAGGTAACATGCATGTGGTGATAGGAACTGATAGTTTTGGTTCAAGAGACGGATTGTGTGTGTGTGTGTGTGTGTGTGTGTGTGTGTGTGTGTGTGTGTGTGTGTGTGTGTGTGTGTGTGTGTGAGAAAGGGAGAGAGGGAGAGAGAGAGAGTGTGAGAGAGAGAGCGAGAAAAAGAGAGAGAGGTAACCAAATCAATGTACAGCTCGATTCGTTAGTCTCAGACATTCTGAGAGAACTTAGACTAATTGATTTTGAAAACCCTAAAATGAAATGAGATGAGATGAAATGAGTCCTGGGCTTTAATGATACATTAGACAGCGCCAACAGATTTAACTACCCACAATTATCTAGAGACAAGAGACAGCCATCACACAGTTGCGGTCTTAGCAACTGCTTCTCTGACCAATGACCTACACTATGGTGTCTGTGCGAATGCGTGTGAGTGTGTGTGTGAGAGAGAGAGAGAGAGAGAGAGAGAGAGAGAGAGAGAGAGAGAGAGTGTGTGTGTCTGTGTGAGTACAGCATGCGTGTGGGAGTGATTATCCATGTGCGTGTGCCGTGTGTGTGTGTGTGTGTGTGTGTGTGTGTGTGTGTGTGTGTGTGTGTGTGTGTGTGAATTGAACATGGCTGCCGCTGTCTGTCAAGGCGTTTGACAAGTGTCTGACTATGACAGGTCTAGAGACACAGTGAGCTGAGGCATAGTGGACTGCTGATCTCAACAATGATTATTATTCAGATACATTTTATTTAGCTGTGTTTGATATTCAGAGTGGATTCAGATGTATTGTTCATTGACTTTAGATGAGAAGGAGCATTGCCGTTTGCCATGTCTCTCCTATGATGTTTTTAGCCTCTCTTACTCTGAAAATGTAATTTAATGTAATTTATTGCTTTATAAATGTTCTTAGCCGGTAGACAAACATACTCACAAATAGAAATAACACAAATCAAAGTACAAAGTGGAGCATGATGTATACAGTATGTTACAACAGCATCCGTTTCCCATAAGGCCATCTGAGAGCCATAACAGCTCATCCAGCGCCTGCCTCCTGCCTAGCAACAGGGGCCCCCGTCTCTAAATGCCCTTTACCCAGCTGTATGCACACGTTTAAAACAGGCAGATAAATATCCAGCCCAAGGTATCACATATGAAACACGCTCTATATGAATATGATGGACAGGTTCGGGGTCCGTTGACACCTCATTACCCGGCCTGTTTAGGAGCTGTTGTACATTCCTCAGGGAACCAGGCTCCGCCAGTTGGACCGCTGCTCTCCGGGGATTAGCGGCCCCCTGCTGGTGGGCCGTCATCAGGCGCTGCTTTTAACCCTGCTCAGCCTGGAGGGCTGTGGGGTGGGGGGGGGGTGGGAGGGCTGGGGAGAGGGTTGGTAGCTGAGGGGGGGGGGGCTGCAGAGAGCTGGAGGTCTGAGGAGAGGGCTGGGGGGCTGGGGGTCTGAGGAGAGGGCTGGGGGTCTGAGGAGAGGGCTGGGGGTCTGAGGAGAGGGCTGGGGGTCTGGGGAGAGGGATGGGGGTCTGAGGAGAGGGCTGGGGGTCTGAGGAGAGGGCTGGGGGTCTGAGGGGAGGGCTGGGGGTCTGAGGGGAGGGATGGGGGTCTGAGGAGAGGGCTGGGGTTCTGAGGGGAGGGCTGGGGGTCTGAGGGGAGGGCTGGGGGTCTGGGGAGAGGGCTGGGGGTCTGAGGGGAGGGCTGGGGGGCTGGGAGTCTGGGGAGAGGGCTGGGGGGCTGAGGGGAGGGCTGGGGTTCTGAGGGGAGGGCTGGGGGTCTGAGGAGAGGGCTGGGGATCTGGGGAGAGGGCTGGGGGTCTGAGGAGAGGGGTGGGGGTCTGAGGGGAGGGCTGGGGGTCTCGGGAGAGGGCTGGGGGTCTGAGGGGAGGGCTGGGGGTCTGAGGGGATGGCTGGGGGTCTGGGGAGAGGGCTGGGGGTCTGAGGAGAGGGCTGGGGGTCTGAGGGGAGGGCTGGGGGTCTGAGGAGAGGGCTGGGGGTCTGAGGGGAGGGCTGGGGGTCTGGGGAGAGGGCTGGGGGTCTGAGGAGAGGGCTGGGGGTCTGAGGGGAGGGCTGGGGGTCTGGGGGTCTGAGGAGAGGGCTGGGGGTCTGGGGAGAGGGCTGGGGGTCTGGGGAGAGGGCTGGGGGGCTGAGGAGAGGGCTGGGGGTCTGAGGAGAGGGAGGGCTGGGGGTCTGAGGAGAGGGAGGGCTGGGGGTCTGGGGAGAGGGAGGGCTGGGGGTCTGGGGAGAGGGCTGGGGGTCTGAGGG
>NC_140251.1:17609788-17614788 GCF_949987555.1 Borostomias antarcticus
TGACAGGCATATCATGTGAATTATTGTCTTGATGTTGCACACATAGCTGATATTCTGTAGCTTTTGCACACAACATGCACTGTAGTGCATACAGTAGAACTCATGGATGTTATCATATACACACTGTAAGATTAGAGGCCTGGGTTTCAAATAAGAGCAATTTTTACTATAATACTCAGAATACCATGCTCTGGAAGTACAGTATAATGTTAGTCTAACATAAAATATAACAAATTCTAAAATGTAATGGTATAACTTATTTCAAATTTAATTTGCTATTTTTCCTATTACAGTCCATCTTCAGCACATGTGGGCGTCTGAATAACGAGCAGCTCTTCTCTCAAAGGGTTCTGGGGAAGACGATCCCGCGCCCCAATGTCAAAGTTGACATGCGTGTTTATTTACAGTGACCACCGCTACCCTGCTGGGGGAGAACCGGGGTCTGGACGTGGTATTCCGTCTCATCTCGCCTCACACCACCAGGCACATACGCACCGTCAAGTGAGTATCATATCTCCTTATCATCTGTCACACTCTTCTACAGTATACCCACGGCCGCATAGCCCGGAGGCCGCGCATAACCCGCACGGATCGCCTCTCCCTGCGAGCGAACCCAGCCTGCGGCGTGCGCGGATCGACCGCCTCTCTCGGTCGCGGGAGATTTACAGCCGGGCCTTTGAACTTCATTTTCGGCGGGAGCGAGCTTAATTGTTCCTTGTTGCGATCGCGGACGGTTGATTCTGCGCCGCCCGTGTGGAAGCGCGGCGCTGACCCTTGTAAATTCCCGTCGTGGGAGAGGGACAGTCGGCTCCTCCAGTGCGCTGTGATGCAAGACTGACTGGCAGTGAAACGCATCCAGCAAGGAGACCCCCTGAGCTGCAAATGTGTCTTATTAGAACTTTTTATAGTATGTCGCCTTGAAACCAGTAGCCTATAGGCTATAGGCTAGTAGGTTTTATTTGCTGGCCCCATCACACCGGATAGCACTATTAATCCCCTCAGTCTGTCATCACTCTGTTAGGACAGGCTGAGTTCACTCCGAGGACCTGCACGCCCTCATAAAACTGGAGGCCGTCAGTCAGTGTCTTGCACACCGACTGAGCCTATAGTCCTGGACAAAGGATGAACCCAAATTAAGGTGTGCACTCTCAGATTAGGCGAGGTTTCATGGGTGTAATCCGGGAGAGCGGCTTTCCCCCGCCCTCCTAGCCTAGCGTCGCCTGAGCTGTCGGTGAGATCGTGAGCTCCTCAGACACTCCGACGTCTGGATTCAGCCAATCAGGTATCAGCATTTTCTCTCAGTTCCCGATTTGTATCTCCGACTTCGTGGGTCGTTCAGGTGAAACCTCCCAGTTGGAAGTTCAGGTGAAACCTCCCAGTTGGAAGTTCAGGTGAAACCTCCCAGTTGGAAGTTCAGGTGAAAACTCCCAGTTGGAAACGATACCGCACGAACGCGCCTCTACGCGCAGTTCCATAGCACAGACGTCTTCTCACAAGCCATGTTTCCATCCACTTGTCAATCGAATTGTGTGAGGATCGCTAAAAATATGAATGCGAATAAAGCCGGTGAACGTGCGTTTCCATCTAGAGCTTTAAATCGGATTAAGCATTTATCACAAAATACTTTTATCGAACAAGAGAAAATCCGATGAGATCGACAGTACAAACCTTTTGTCGATTTTCATGACTTTTAATCGAATTTTACTGTTTCCATAAGGCATTTTTAATTCGATATAACTTAATTAGTTGTGGATGGAAACATGGCTACTGATAGAGCACTGCCTCCACAGAAAACTCCAGATGATTAGAGCCAGAACTGCAGTTGTGATGTTGTTTACCGAGTTTCCCTCAGCCATCTTATAAAAAAACACGTGTTTGGCTCTTTTCGGAGAACCCTGAACTTTACTTTCCAAGGATTTGCATATCAGGTGAGTTTGGCGGGTGGTCCGGGGGGCGGTGCTGAGGAAGAGAGCCTTGGGGAGGGAGATTGCTGAGGCTGCAGTCATTCTCACTTACTTCCCTTCCAGCTCTTTTGAAGGGAAGTAGGTTAGTCATATTTAACGGGACTGATGCACCGTGGGGGGTCCAGACGTTGGTGTTCCTTCCTGTGTGGAGGGAGCCG
This sequence comes from Borostomias antarcticus, assembly GCF_949987555.1. Taxonomy (NCBI): domain Eukaryota; kingdom Metazoa; phylum Chordata; class Actinopteri; order Stomiiformes; family Stomiidae; genus Borostomias; species Borostomias antarcticus. Next base: position 17,611,911 of record NC_140251.1, read on the forward strand.
GTTGTTACAGTACCTGCGGCAGTGGGGGGGGGGGGGGGGGGGGGGGGGGGGGGGCTGGTGATTAGGCGTCGCTGAAGCACTTTGATAGTATGAGTGGATATACAGGCTTGAAAACACATGCAGAAGACATTTGCACGCACACACACACACACTCACTCAACCCACTATATCCTTTCCACAAGCACGTACTGTACACACGCGCACATGTACGCACACACACACATAAACACACACACACTCACACACACTCACACACACTCAACCCCCTATATCCTTTCCACAAGCACGTACTGTACACACACGCACACACACACACACACACGCACACACACACACACACACACACACACACACACACACACACAGAGCAGGGCAGGGTGGTGGCAGATGAAGGACAGACTGCTGTTCCCACGGCCTGGCTGGCTGCCACTCATACATACTAGAGAGTGTTGTGGTGATGGTCTCACTGTGCCCCCCTCACCACCATCACTGTGCCCCCCTCACCACCATCACTGTGCCCCCCTCACCACCATCACTGTGCCCCCCTCACCACCATCACTGTGCCCCCCTCACCACCATCACTGTGCCCCCCTCACCACCATCACTGTGCCCCCCTCACCACCATCACTGTGCCCCCCTCACCACCATCACTGTGCCCCCCTCACCACCATCACTGTCTGCCCCCCTCACCACCATCACTGTGCCCCCCTCACCACCATCACTGTCTGCCCCTCTTACCACCATCACTGTCTGCCCCTCTCTCTTCCCCTCTCCTCCTTGCCTCCGTCATTGTGATCTTTACTGGTCCACACACACACGCACGCGTGCACGGCATGCACACACACACCGACATATGCACAAACGCACACAGGCGCGCACACACGCGCGCGCACACACACATACACAGTACCTGCATCTCCCTACAAGACTGAAACATTTCCTTCATATCTTATTAAAGGTTGTGGTTCAGGCAGTTCATAGATAGCGGGCTGACCTGCGTTCCACAGACAGAGAGGCTGCTGGGAACCTGGACGGGCTCCATATCAGCGCCGGCGTGCCATGAGAGAGTCCACAGCGCGTGTTGAAAAGCCGGGCGCGGCACACAGCTCACAGAGTCCCACGGCCCACGCTTCTACCCGCCTCAGTATGTGGAGAGACCAGCCGTTCGGCGCTGCTCTCGCCGGGGCCACGGTATCTCTGTGCAGAGTGGCCCCCCGGGGCCCCAGAGCCCTGTGGATGCGGAGGCCAGGATGATGCAGAGCTCTGCTACGAGCCCCAGGCTGTTCAAGGATGAACGATCCCTCCTCACAAGATCATTATCATGAGTCTCTCCATACCCCTCTAGTGGAGCTCATCATCTGCAGCCGTACGGGGTGTGTGTGTGTGTGTGTGTGTGTGTGTGTGTGTGTGTGTGTGTGTGTGGGTGAGCAACATTGATCCATCCATGCCTTGTGCTTTATCCCCAACAACAACAACAACAACTAAAAAGACTGTGACCTCTGCACAAACAGGCTGAAAGGAATCCTATTTTTTTACGATAATGGAGCTCTGAGATCTGACACACACACACACACACACACACACACACACACACACACACACACACACACAGGCATTCAGACACACACACACACACACACACAGGCATACAGACAAACACACACACACACACACACACACAGGCATACAGACACACACACACACACACACACACAGGCATACAGACAAACACACACACACACACACACACACACACACACACAAACACAGAGCTTTAAATTAAAACAAATCTTGACGATCAGCCAATGACAAATTTGGATGCATTGTTTTCCAAAGTTGTGTTTAGCCGTGTGTATGTTTCAATGTGTGTATGCCCAGCTGAGTATCACACTAATACACTTAATCATCTCAACTCAACGCTTCAAACTACAGTACAGTAGGATTTATGGGTGGGTTCTGAAAAACAAATTATTTATCTTAGTAGCTACACACACACACACATGCATGCACACACACACACACACACACACACACACACACGCATACACATACACACCCGTGTTGGCTAGTTTGTATACTTGCCTGATTCAGCACTTTTGTTACTTGTAATAAATGTTTTGTGAATGCAGGGACAGAGGTTTCTACATATTGTTCTGTAGAGCAGCAGCCTGCTGAGGCTCCTGGGAGATGGGATGTGCTGAGTGTTGGTTTGGAACGCTTCCCATGTTCAGAAATAGAGAAACCATGCAATCGCTTGTCTCTCTGTGTTGAATTCTGTCATTGTAGAGTAACTACTCTCCCCATCTCTCTCACCCCCCCCTCTCCCTCTCCCTCTCTCTCCCTCTCCTCTCTCTCTCCCTCTCCTCTCTCTCTCCCGCTCTCTTCTCTCTCTCTCTTCTCTCTCTCTCTCTCTCTCTTTTTGCAGGGCAGCGATCGATGCTTTGGCAGCGCTGCTGTGTTCAAGTAAGTATGTCCGCCTTCGCTCACGTTCTCTGGGTTTTCCCACAGTGCAACAGGGTAACATCCGTGCTCGCACGGCCGTGGAGGGATTCATCCCTGACTCGAGTGCCGGCATGAGCTTAAGCCCGGGGAGCTAACGCAAGCCAAGGTTCCTTATCACTCCATCGAGGTCGTTGAACCAGAAACATCCTAGTACCACATGTGTACTGGACCTAGATAGTAGCACAGACTCAGACACACTGCTGGTTACAGCTGCTTCCCCCTGGGGTTGATCTGTAGCGGCAGAGCGATAGCAGTCATGACTCTCTGATGAGGCCCAGACAGCAATCCCATCAGGGCCATATACAGGCCAGATCTGGCACTTGTGGCTTAGTTCCGGCCCATATATGGCCCAGATCCGCTTGCTATCTGTGTGGGG
>NC_140251.1:17619788-17629788 GCF_949987555.1 Borostomias antarcticus
TACCTACCTAAAACCTACCTACCTACCTATCTATCTATCTATCTATCTATCTATCTATCTATCTATCTATCTATCTATCTATCTATCTATCTATCTATCTATCTATCTATCTATCTATCTATCTACACCTACCTACTACACCTATCTACTTACCTACCTACCTACCTACCTACCTACCTACCTACCTACCTACCTACCTACCTACCACACCTACCTACTTACCTACCTACTACACCTATCTACTTACCTACCTACCTACTTACCTACCTACTACACATACCTACCTACCTACCTACCTACCTACCTACCTACCTACCTACCTACTACACCTAACCTACCTACCCATCTTCTTACCTACCTACTACACCTATCTACTTACCTACCTACCTACCTACTACACCTACCTACTTACCTACCTACTACACCTACCTACTTACCTACCTACTACACCTATCTACTTACCTACCTACCTACCTACTACACCTACCTACTTACCTACCTACTACACCTACCTACTTACCTACCTACTACACCTATCTACTTACCTACCTACCTACCTACCTACTACACCTACCTACTTACCTACCTACTACACCTACCTATCTACCTACCTACTATACCTACCTACTTACCTACCTACCTACTACACCTACCTATCTATCTACCTACCTACTATACCTACCCACCTACCTACCTACCTACTACACCTACCTATCTACCCATCTACTTACCTACCTACCTACCTACCTACCTACCTACCTACCTACCTACCTACCTACCTACCTACCTACCTACCTACCCACCTACCCACCTACCTACCTACCTACCTACCTACCCACCTACCTACCTACCTACCTACCTACCTACCTACCTACCCACCTACCCACCTACCTACCTACAGTACCTACTTACTTAATACTTAATACCTACATACCTACAGTACCTACCTAAAACCTACCTATCTATCTATCTATCTATCTATCTATCTATCTATCTATCTATCTATCTATCTATCTATCTATCTATCTATCTATCTATCTATCTATCTACTGTACCTACCTATCTACCTACCAACCAACTTACCTACCTATCTACCGTACCTACCTAAAACCTACCTTCCTACCTACCTTCCTACCTACCTACCTACCTACCTACCTACCTACCTACTGATTGTACCTACCTAACTCCCTACCTGTACCTACCTGCCTACTTGCCTGTCTGCCAGCCAGCTGTGTCATCACTGGCTGTGTGTGATACATGTCTCCTTTTCTTTATTCCTATATTCTGGAGATTGTGGAGCACACTGTGTTCAGATCATTTTAAAGAAGGCTCTGTTCCAAAAATGCCTAAGCTGTTTTCTATTGTTATGTGAGCCAAACAAATAAGTGAAGTGCCACAGTAGTATCTTGTCCTTGACTTGGAAATTTGAGATATGCTTTTCATATTTGTTGGGATTGTTGGGTTTAGCATTCCAGTGAGAATCCTATTGTTGAAGCACAACTTGCTTCTCCAATTCACTACATCATTATTACTCTGCAAGGCTAGGAGCTCCTACCTCACTTTTATCTCACTCAGCCATTTCAGTGCGTGCTCTAATAACATATTTCATCAGGCCAGGTCCAGCCTGGCTTAGGTGCAAGCCTGACTTGTTTCTGTTCAGGACTGGTAGGACGGAAGCTAGTCATGCCACTGAAATAGCTGTGAATTGAAATGACATTAAATAATGTCTGATTAATTAAGATAGGTCTTAATGTTGCTTGGACACATCAGTTCCAATGCTTCCAATGCTAATCCAGCACAATAACTGCGGAATAGCCAGTTAGCTCATGAGCTCACAACAACTAGCAGCAGCTTCCATAACATTAATGGTAGCGGTCAGTGGCTAAAGCAGTTACACTGATGATAACATAAAGTCATCCCCACCGGGAACCCCGGTCTCCTGGGTGGGAGTCCAATGCTCTCACCACTACTCTACTTGTGCAGTGGAGATCGGCGGGTGGGTTTTGGGGTCCTTCTTCCAGTCCCTAGTGTGGGTTGGGGTTAGAATATGGGTTGGGGTTGGGACAGGATCTGATCTATAAGGCAAGGGGTAAAGGTTGGAGCGAAAGGATGAACATGTGGAGGTTTGGGGTATAATCCCATAAAGTCATCCCCACCGGGTCTTCAACCCCAGTCTCCAGGGTGGGAGTCCAATGCTCTCACCATTACTCTATTTGTGCAGTGGAGATCGGCGGGTTGATTTTGGTGTCCTTCTTGATTTTGGTGTGCTGGGACTACTGCCTCTTGTGGTGCCAACAGAGAAATGCAGGCCAACATTGTCCCCAGTAACGGAGGGAGGGAGGGAGTGATAACCGGACGAACGCTATACTAGGTGCGCTGGCTTACAGCCACGCACAAAAAAGCATTAAGCTCATTCCTCCATCACCACCTAAAGCTGTGCCAGTCAACAGTCAGTCTAATCACCGAAAATAAACCACATGTAGGCGTAGAGCGACTGGTGCATCACATCCCATACAAAAATGAATTACTATAGGATTTGAAGTTTCCTACTCCTATTGTAATGAGGACTCTCTGTCTATAATGCAGTAGCGTACCGTGGCGTCTTGCACAGGGTCTTCTCCGACATTGTTATTACTCCCAATGCCCCCCAACCACCCCCCTGCACACCCCGTACATACACACGCAGATAGGGAGAGAACTATGCACGTAGGGGTCAGTGTAACGTCTGGTGGGTCCTAGAACCGGGTAAGCCAGGAACAACGAAGCACGCACAATTTTTTTGGGGGTGCGCTTTTCGGGGGCGACGGAGCACTACCAAAATGCTAAACACGGATGAAAATGAAGCGATATGGCAGAAAACAAGACACATTTAAGTCAAAAACAGTCTGAAAGTTGACTTTCAGTTAAAGAAGGCACGGAAATAGGGGTAGGGGTACAGTACCAATAATTTGCAACACTTTTTAATTTAATTGTTCCTACCAAAACATAAACAACTATAATTCCACACCAAAACGAAGTCCATCACAAGAGTATGACAACTCATGCTCAAACACTACAACGCCTTTTATCAAACTGAAAATAGCCCTGCCAGTGCTAACCATCTCTGGGCTACTGTATAATATCGCATTCATAAGCCATCATAAGCCATCGTTCTGACACCATAATAAGGGGAAGCTTTTGTCAACGACATGCAACAACAAGTCCTTATATCTCACATAACAGCAAATTCATACACATTGCCAAAATGATCAATCTGAAATGCGTAAAGCTGCAAAGCAGGACTCACCATTTCATTAGGTTTTGCTAGCCGTTAGCCATTTCCAACTCCCCGGGCCTTGAGTTAGCTAGCTAGTGTGTTAGCTAGCACTAGCTCACGTTAGCTAGCTATCATTAGGCTTCAATTCCTGAACTTAGCTTTAGCTTAGCATGCAGCCAGGTTATGGGTTACTGTTTACTTCAGATATTACTCTACATTTCAACCAGACATTCCAGTGAAACCAGGTAGTCAAAATAACTTACATGATATAAAATGGGCACCGCAAACGCGGGCATTTCTGATGTTGTCCTCAGTCCAGTCCGTACGCTTAATGGCTTGTAGCCACAGGCGACTCTGGCTCCTCTGAAAAGGCCGGTTTCCTCTTGAAACGAATACAGTTGGAATCCACTAGAGCACCGATTTGTACACCCGTAGACGCAACATCCAGACATCTTGATGGTATATAAAATACTAGTCTTTGCACTAAAATACAGCTCGCTCTGAATTCGTCCGTCTCCCCCTGCTACTGTTTCTAGAATGCGCGCGCATACTTGTGCTGACAGGCTGTAAAAGGGTCTATAATGAACAAATATGACCCACGCTCGTTTATTTATGGGCGGTTGCTCTACCACATAAATTAAATGACTGACATAGAACCACCAGGTAACCGCATTTTTACATAGCTTCTATAACAAAACAAAATACTGTCCACACCAAGGCTTCGGGGTGCTAGTCAGATGCACTATCCACTCAGCCACCGCTGACCTGAGAAATCTGTGGATTCTTTTTGTTTTCATGTTCTGGGGCCACTGCCTCTTGTGGTGGCAACATAGAACTGCAGGTCAACAACCCGACGGACAAATCGGCATTCACTTTTCATAGAGCTGCAGGTCAAGAACCCGACGGACGCACACATTGGCATTCCCTTTTCATGGTGCGACGGCTTCGCCTTGCACAAAAAAAGACAGAGACAGAGAGAGAGAGACATACACACACACACACACACACACACACACACACACACACACACACACACACACACACACACACACACACACAGAAGGGCAGACAGACAGACAGACAGACAGACAGACAGACAGACAGACAGGCAGACAGACAGACAGACAGACAGACAGACAGACAGACAGGCATAAAGAGCTAGACGGAGAGAGCATCTGAATAAGAATGGCTAACAGATGTATGAATGGTGGATGGCAGTACAGTACATAATACCTGGAACCTGTAAGCAGACAGGACTGGTACCAATGCTCCTCCACTCTCACAGAGGTAGCCTTGATGGATGTAAATGGATAGAAAGGTCACTTGTGAATAAAATATTAGAGCGGGCTCCAAAGACCCTCATTAGAGTAATCCATTTAGTACTCCAACTCCCTCTCTCCTGGGCCTGCTGTGCTCGGGGCCGTCTCTAGGCTATGTGGGGCCCTAAGCTAGATTTGTCACGGCATCGGGGTGCATTATGAGGAGAGATGGACGTTGTTTGAGCTCATTTACATCCCAATTAGAATTGTACATGACCGGGATGTTGTCATGCGGAGCGCTACATGAAATTCGGAGTGGGCAGTGCCCAAGGGCCCCTGACGGCCTGACAGCACATCTCCCGATCCGCTGGGTCTGCAGGTACCGATGAATGTAGCAGGTCACGGTTCACTCTAAGCTGGAGTGGGGTATAGACTGTGTGTTCTTTCTGCTGTAAGAGATGAAGCAGGCAGGAACCACATGGAATGAGCAGAGCTCACAAAGCCTTTTAGGAGTTTAAGAAAACAAAATAGCAGTTGGTGGATGGATGTGTTTCGATAGGGAAGTTGACTTTATTTCCAACTTTTATGTTTGGTCACAGACAGCGGGGGCGATGTTTAGCGATTAAAGCGCTCGGCTGCGTCCCCACACACGACTGGGATAAAAGCCTAGACTGCGAGATGCCTCAGCACGTCAACAGACTTAGTAGTAATTGTGTGGATTTACCCAGCCTTGCCATCTCACACGTCTTCTCTGCGCCGTCTCTCGTCCCCGCCACAGTGAAGCCAAGCGCTGTCACGGTAACAGCGCTCTGAGACAGTCAGCCTTGTTCCCTTGGATATTGACATTGCCACTATTCAAGTTGCTCACATTGGCTGCACTGGTGTTGCAGTGTTGTTTGTATCTATCTATCTATCTATCTATCTATCTATCTATCTATCTATCTATCTATCTATCTATCTATCTATCTGTCCGTCCGTCCGTCCGTCCGTCTATACAGTAAATGCAATTAATGCAATGGAAAACACATGACCTCTGACGCCTGACCTCTGACCCCCCTCCCCCAGAGGCCAACGTCAGGTCTGCGGTGGCTAAGGGCTTCGTCTCCGCCCTGCTGAAGCTGTACGAAGACTGGCACAACAAGGACACGGAACACGAGGCCGTGCCAATCCGCCGCGCCCTCCTCCGCTGCCTGCACCAGACCACGTTCTTCAGCGCGGGCAGGGAGGCCCTGGTGGCACACGGGGGCATGGGCCTGCTCTACGAGACCACCCAGGTACCGCAACCAACCGTACGATGCCAAACAGTGTGCCTCTGTGTGTGTTTGCTGCATCGCACATGAAATGAACAGTAAATACAGAATGTGTACAGTATGTTAATGTACCTGTGTGTGTGTGTTCGTGTGTGTGTGTGTGTGTGTGTGTGTGTGGTGTGGTGGTGGGGGGGGGGGGGGGTGCGTGCCTGTGTCTTCAGTCATGCTTGGCCAGTAAAGCGCTGGAGTCTCTGGTGGAGCCTGCTGTTCAGCTCATGAGGAAGTGCCACCCCAAACGCCCACTGCCTCTCCCCTCAGCCCTGAGCGCCTACACCTGGCATCTGCCTGGCAGACCTGCTCCCGAACCAGCCCTCCTAGGTAACCCCGGCCTAGCCTCTGTTGTGGAAACTATTCAGAACTATTAAGAATTGAAAGAAAATGCCTTGGTTCTTCATCATCATCATCATCATCAGAGCTGGAGCTTTATCGAAGGTCTTTGCAGAATAGATAACTGGTTTCTACCACAGGAGGTCAAAGTGGCCATCGTCAGATCCCAGGGAACCATAATGAGAACACACTGAGTATGGCTTTTATCTCCTGTGGGGCACAACCTATACTTTATGTAAAACTACTTACCGCTTATATGAGAGGGTTACAGAGAACAGGGCAGTTATGTCAACAGTTGACCTGTTGGTGAGACACCCCAGGCCATCGCTTCTTGTCCTGGGGATCAGCTGCTAGGCCCTAGAAGTAAAATCAGAATCACAATTTGTTTTATAGCCATTGTAGTTTTTCAACATACTAGGAATTTGCTTTCGGGCATGGTGCATAACATGGAGACGACATATATATATATACAGCTATATTGCCAAAAGTATTTACTCACCCATCCGAACAATTGAATTCAGGTGTTCCAATCACTTCCATGGCCCCAGGTGTATAAAATCAAGCACCTAGGCATGCAGACTGCTTCTACATTTGTGAAAGAATGGGTCGCTCTCAGGAGCTCAGTGAATTCCAGCGTGGTACTGTGATAGGATGCCACCTGTGCAACAAGTCCAGTCGTGAAATTTCCTCCCTACTAAATATTCCACAGTCAACTGTCAATGGTATTATAACAATGTGGAAGCGATTGGGAACGACAGCAACTCAGCCATGAAGTGGTAGGCCGCGTAAAATGACAGAGCGGGGTCAGTGGATGCTGAGGCGCAACGTGCGCAGAGGTCGCCAACTTTCTGCAGAGTCAATCGCTACAGACCTCCAAACTTCATATGGCCTTCAGATGAGCTCAAGAACAGTGTGTAGAGAGCTTCATGGAATGGGTTTCCATGGCCAAGCAGCAGCATCCAAGCCATACATCACCAAGTGCAATGGAAAGCGTGGGATGCAGTGGTGTAAAGCACGCCGCCACTGGACTCTAGAGCAGTGGAGACGTGTTCTCTGGAGTGACGAATCATGCTTTTCCATCTGGCAATCTGATTGACGAGTCTGGGTTTGGTGGTTGCCAGGAGAACGGTACTTGTCTGACTGCATTGTGCGAAGTGTGAAGTTTGGTGGAGGGGGGATTATGGTGCGGGGTTGTTTTTCAGGAGCTGGGCTTGGCCCCTTAGTTCCAGTGAAAGGAACTCTGAATGCTTCAGCCTACCAAGTGATTCTGGACAATTCCATACTCCCAACTTTGTGGGAACAGTTTGGGGATGGCCCCTTCCTGTTCCAACATGACTGCGCACCAGTGCACAAAGCAAGGTCCATAAAGACATGGATGAGCGAGTTTTGTGTGGAAGAACTTGACTGGCCTGAACAGAGTCCTGACCTCAACCCGATAGAACACCTTTGCGATGAATTCGAGCGGAGACTGCGAGCCAGGCCTTCTCGTCCAACATCAGTGTCTGACCTCACAAATGTGCTTCTGGAAGAATGGTCAAAAATTCCCATAAACACTCCTAAACCTTGGAAAGCCTTCCCAGAAGAGGTGAAGCTGTTATAGCTGCAAAGGATGGGCTGACGTCATATTAAACCCTATGGATTAAGAATGGGATGTCACTTAAGTTCACATGCGTGTAAAGGCAGATGAGCGAATACTTTTGGCAATATAGTGTGTGTGTATATATATATATATATGTATATATATACAAAATGTACTGCGGTCAGTGTATATATGGTGAGTGTGCGGTGTGTAATGTGTATGTGAGTGTGTGTACTGTGTCTGTGTGTGTGTATGGTGTGTGTGTGTATGGTGTGTGTGGTGTGATGTGTGAGTGCGATGCGTCCTATGCGTGGTACATGTGGGGGTCATGTGTAAGTGTCTCTCAATGGTGGCAGGGTCTGGGGTGGGGGTGTGACAGAGGAGGACACAAGCCTTGTTGATGAGTCTGGGGCCCATGGGGAAGAAGCTGCTTACTGTATAGTTAACCACGGCATGGTGAACCATTGAGGAGACGGAGATTAGGGCCAACCAGAAAACATGTTCTCACAAGCCCTACCTGCCCTGCAGCGTCAGACATGAAACAGTTTCAACATTTTACCCGGCCACACTTCAGACATGGCAGCAACCCCCAGCTGTCTCTGAGTGCTTCTGTCCCTGTCTCTGAGTGCTTCTGTCCCTGTCTCTGAATGTTTCTGTCCCTGTCTCTGAATGTTTCTGTCCCTGTCTCTGCCTCTGTGTCTTTGTATGTCTCTCTGCCTCTGTATGTTTCTGTATCTCTATATTTCTGTATCTCTGTATGTCTCTGCATCTCAGAATGTTTCTGTATCTCTGTATGTTTCTATCTCTGTATGTCTTTCCCTCTGTGTTTCTGTATCTCAGAATGTTTCTGTATCTCTATGTTTCTGTATCTCTGTATATGTCTGTCTCTGTATGTTTTTGCGTCTCTGAATGTCTCTGTCCCTGTATGTTTATGCGTCTCTGTATGTTTCTGTCTCTGTATGTTTCTGTCTCTGTATGTCTCATTCCCCACCTCGCATGTACATTGACTAGTAAAGTGGGTTCACAGAGCTGAATATATGGCGTAGCACGCCAGTCCTGCCCCTGAACATCAGGTCTGTGTTGAAGCGCCCCCCCCCGTCAGAGCAGGTTCCGCTGTGAGAACGCGCTGAGCTGCAGTGGAGGAGGCGGTTTCACACACTAGAGCCCCTCCAGAGTCCTGGGGCCTGGTTACCTTGGCAACCTTACTCATCCTCCAGAAGCCTCCCCCGAGGAAAGCATGTAAAAAAAAAAAAGGGAGCGCCACATTCTCTGAGGAACCCTTCTAAAGGAACGTTCTCTGGAGAACGTCTGCAGCTCGGTTCTCTCCTGAGCGTGACGTCGCCGGCGCTTCCTTCTCTATAGAACTCCGCCTCGTCTCTCTTAGTCATGTGCCTCTCGTTCGCTTCAGTGTTTTTCTAAATATACTCTACTTGAACAGAGTGAGGCATTGAATGGTTGAGTGTGTACGAGTGTCATAGTGAATAAAGTTTTTTAGCGTGATTATTTTTTGTCGTTGTGTTTTCAAGTGACATTGACTAACCACAGTCCTACGCTCATACTTAAACCTTTCACAGAACGATTTTAGTCGTGTGCTATTTTCTGAGGACATACTGCAATATGACTCATCGGGGACATTTTGCAAGCGCTCACCGCGTGGAGATGGAGTGTGTGTCTGTGCCATGGCGTCAACAGCGGCGTGACTCCCGCCTCTCTCTCTCTCTCTCGCTCGGCGGGAGTGCGGTCATTTCAACGCCCCGGGGCTGGCAATCCCACAGCGTCTTCTCCATAATGACCTTTCAAATTGAAATACCATGATATGGTGGCCGTCGCTGCCAGGCCGATTTCTGCTTGACGTATTTGTGGGAGGGACTGCCTCTATGGGGCGGTTTTGCATTCTTTCTGGTGAGCCGTCGTTCTTTTCCCATTTATCCTCTGACACGCACGGCCCCTCACCCTGTCGTCCCCTGTGTCTGTCTGTCTGTCTGTCTGTCTGTCTGTCTGTCTGTCTGTGTGTGTCTGTCTGTCTGTCTGTCTGTGCTCCCCTGCGTGTCTGTCTGTCTGCCTGTCTGTCTGTCCGCCTGCCTGTCTGTCAGTCCGTTTGTCTCTCTCTGTCTGTCAGCCCTGAAGGTTGTCAGGACAGAAAAATATCGCAGGTCTACAGACAGCAAGGATGCCAGATATTTCAACACTTTTGAAGGTTGTTTGTATTCAACAGTATGAAAAGTTCACAATATTTGAAACTGCGGTTATGTTGAAATAGAACTACAAT
>NC_140251.1:17634788-17662288 GCF_949987555.1 Borostomias antarcticus
GATCTCACAAGGTTACTGATATTCATCTTCTCTCCCTGATATTCCTCTTCTCTCCCTGATATTCCTCCCCACCTCCTGATATTCCTCTTCTCTCCCTGATATTCCTCCCTCACCTCCTGATATTCCTCCCCCACCTCCTGATATTCCTCCCCCACCTCCTGATATTCCTCCCCCACCTCCTGATATTCCTCCCCTCCTCCTGATATTCCTCCCCTCCTCCTGATATTTCTCCCCCACCTCCTGATATTCCTCCCCCACCTCCTGATATTCCTCCCCACCTCCTGATATTCCTCCCCCACCTCATGATATTCCTCTTCTCTTCCTGATATTCCCCCTCACCTCATGATATTCCTCTTCTCTTCCTGATATTCCCCCTCACCTCATGATATTCCTCTTCTCTTCCTGATATTCCCCCTCACCTCATGATATTCCTCTTCTCTTCCTGATATTCCCCCTCACCTCATGATATTCCTCTTCTCTTCCTGATATCGCCCCTCAGCTCATGATATTCTAACCTGATGCACCAGATGGTTTTCTTCACACAACCATCTGTGAATTCTCCATTGGAAACTGTTTGGGCAGGTGATTGGATGAACCATCTATCTATCACTGCCTATCACACACTAACTTCAACCTTCAGGATCAGGATGATCTCACAAGGTTACTGATATTCATCTTCTCTCCCTGATATTCCTCTTCTCTCCCTGATATTCCTCCCCACCTCCTGATATTCCTCTTCTCTCCCTGATATTCCTCCCTCACCTCCTGATATTCCTCCCCCACCTCCTGATATTCCTCCCCCACCTCCTGATATTCCTCCCCCACCTCCTGATATTCCTCCCCTCCTCCTGATATTCCTCCCCTCCTCCTGATATTTCTCCCCCACCTCCTGATATTCCTCCCCCACCTCCTGATATTCCTCCCCACCTCCTGATATTCCTCCCCCACCTCCTGATATTCCTCCCCCACCTCCTGATATTCCTCCCCACCTCCTGATATTCCTCCCCTCCTCCTAATATTCCTCCCCTCCTCCTGATATTCCTCCCCCACCTCCTGATATTCCTCCCCCACCTCCTGATATTCCTCCCCCACCTCCTGATATTCCTCCCCTCCTCCTGATATTCCTCTTCTCTCCCTGATATTCCTCCCCACCTCCTGATATTCCTCTTCTCTCCCTGATATTCCTCCCTCACCTCCTGATATTCCTCCCCCACCTCCTGATATTCCTCCCCCACCTCCTGATATTCCTCCCCCACCTCCTGATATTCCTCCCCTCCTCCTGATATTCCTCCCCTCCTCCTGATATTTCTCCCCCACCTCCTGATATTCCTCCCCCACCTCCTGATATTCCTCCCCACCTCCTGATATTCCTCCCCCACCTCCTGATATTCCTCCCCCACCTCCTGATATTCCTCCCCACCTCCTGATATTCCTCCCCTCCTCCTAATATTCCTCCCCTCCTCCTGATATTCCTCCCCCACCTCCTGATATTCCTCCCCACCTCCTGATATTCCTCCCCACCTCCTGATATTCCTCCCCACCTCCTGATATTCCTCCCCACCTCCTGATATTCCTCCCCTCCTCCTGATATTCCTCTTCTCTTTGTGATATTCGTCTTCTTTTCCTAATATTCCTTCTCACCTCCTGATATTCTTAGCCTGGCATTGCCAGATTCAATTCACAAATGCTAATCTGGAAACTCAGTGAATTTTTTATTTCCAAGGGGCATTATCAACGGGCACAGACCAAAATGCCTCTGGGCACAACTGCATAGACCTATAACCAATCAGAGCGACGAAACATGGGTTGATCAGGATAGAGATTCCAGGCTGTGATTCTCCCTCTTCCCGATATTCCTCTTCTCCTGCTCCCTGTCTCTCAGGAGTTGGATTCTGCTTCGGAGGCAGAGGAGAGCTCAGACGAGGAGGTCCTGCTCAAGAACCTCGGCCACAGAGACAGGAGCGACAGAGGTTCCTCGCCCGGCCTTTCAGGTTCTCCATCTGGTTCTCCTGTGGAACATCAAGCCTCGACCACAGATGACAGGAACAGCCCAGGGCAGGAGGGGGGAACCTCTCCAGACCAGGGTCAGGACTAAATCAATTTCAACTCAGTCTAGACAGGACATCATTGGAAATGAGAACCAAAGCATGAAAATACAGTATTATCAAAACGTAAAGGTTTGAGACATGATATAGACATGTTTATTTGAGTGGACCATAGCACAAGAATGGGCTTTCATGAAGTTAAATGTTAAATAAAAACATAAACCCTAACAAAGGCACACTCTGTATTGGTCTTACATGGATATAGTGGTCTTACATGGATAGATAGTGGTCTTACATGGATAGATAGTGGTCTTACATGGATATAGTGGTCTTACATGGATAGATAGTGGTCTTACATGGATAGATAGTGGTCTTATGGACAGATACAGCTGAAACAATGAATGACACTGAGTTAAGTTTACCCCTGCCCTGCCATCCCTGCCACAGAACAACAGCGCCCCCTAGAGGTCAAGGACTTCCACAGCCACTTATTGAGCGGGCCCCGGGTGCAGGCGGGGCAGCAGGGCAGCATGGTGGAGCGCCTGCTGGAGAAACACGCCGCCTGTGTGCCTCGCCACGACCCCCGGCTCTACACCGCCGCCGCCGCCCTCACCAAGTCCATCCCCGGCTTCTCCATCCTGGGCTTCCCGGACTTTTGGGGCCATCGCCCTCCCCGAGGACCAGAGCCGATGGCTGGACGCAGGCCAAAAGTGCAGCGGTGAGTCAACACTCAAATACCTTCAACTATATCTATGTAACCGACCCAGATATGATAACGGTGTACTAAGATGTGTGAATTCCGCTTTTACTCTGTGGGATGTGGGGCTCATTGAAACATAGTTGGTAGATCAGGTACAGAGCAATCCAAACATTGTGATTCCCGCTGGAACGCATAAAAGACAATATAAGTGCATACACTTGCTGCAGGGATGGGTAAAATACTGTGAAGTATACATTGTGGAAGACAAGTGAGGATAGCATGAAATATCTAGCTCAGTGGGTCTTCACTAAGTATGGGGGGGGGGGGGGGGGTAGTGTGTTATGATATATTTATCCTGCTGCCGTGACTTGACTTGGGGGCTCTGTGTTAGCATGGTTCTCAACCATCACGTCATATCATTTGCATAAATAAATTTAAGCAAGAGTTTATGGAGCATGTTGGGGGGGGGGGGGGGTCAAATTCTGTATCAATGCTCTCTCTATCTCTCTCCATCTCTCTCTCTCAATAAATATTTATATATAAATATATATACCTGTATATACATGTATCTGTATATATATATACACACACAGAAATATGTGTATACAGTACAGGTATTTATATAAAGGTATTTCATTCTCTATTTCTGTCCGTCTGTTCCCCCCCCACCGCTCTCTCTCTTTCTGTGAAGTGCTCCACTTCTTTTGTGCCAGATGTCTAGGCCGAGATAGCATCTTGTCAATGCTGCAATGATATGCCTTTTGGAGATTGGATATTGGGAATTGGCTTATAGAAATGATTGTCAGAGTCAATTTGGAGACAGATGTGTCAGCATTGAGTATTAGTTCATTCATTCATTCAAACCTTTATTTATACTCGAAAAGCAGTGAGATTTCCCTCTTTTACAGTGTTGTCTAGTCACACAAATACACAAATAACAACAAATACAATATACAATAAAAATTATAATAAAAAACAGCTACAGGTCGAAGTACAAATGTCAAGAGCCATGGATTTAAACTCTGCGACTGAAGGAAGTAACTCAAGCTTTAGAGTCTGTTGTAAAGTAGTACATGTATAAGGAGCATCATGGAAAAAAGCAGCTCCACCAAGTTC
This sequence comes from Borostomias antarcticus, assembly GCF_949987555.1. Lineage (NCBI taxonomy): Eukaryota > Metazoa > Chordata > Actinopteri > Stomiiformes > Stomiidae > Borostomias > Borostomias antarcticus. Next base: position 17,638,650 of record NC_140251.1, read on the forward strand.
AGAATGCACTCGAGGAACCCTAAAAACAAGCCTATTGTTTGATCAGGTCTGGTAGGTACCAACGCTCCAGTCCAACAGAGACAAGATGTATGGTGGAAGTTTACCAATAATGGCTTTGAAAATAAACAAATACCAGTGATAGTTACGCCTTAAAGAGAGAGGAGACCAGCCTACCTTATCATAAAGAACAGTGGTGGGTGTCATAACTATCACCCATAATAAATCTTAGGGCGGAGTGGTAGACAGAGTCTAGGGGTTTCAGGGTAGTCACAGAAGCATGTCTATAGATTGTGTCCCAAGTCTAATACTGGTAAGAAGACAGATTGAACAATTCTCTTGCTGCTGAACATGGGAAAGCTAGAACGGTTTCTGTACAGGAAGCCAATTTTCTGCCCAGCTTAGAGGCTAGACTGTTTACATGAAACTTGAAAGCCAGTCTTGGGTATCCCTTGTGCGTCTGGCACGGGACCAGGTACAATTCCTATCATTAAACAAGGAAGACAGATCACTAGAAAACCATGATGCAATTCTATCTTTAGTCCTAGTCTTTTTAGATGAAGTGTGTATATCTACAAAGTGATTGAATGTTTTTACAAAAGAGTCAAGGGCAACTTGCACATCATCAGACTCAACTGAACATAAACTATTATAGTCAATAATGTCATTCAAAAAGGCTTGAGCATTGAAGCATTTAAGATTTCTCCTCAAAACAATAAGTGACTGTGTTTTCACCAACTTTGTAATTCTAATGCAAGCCATATAGTGGAGTGGCTAAGAGCTGATTTTAGGCAGAATCGTTCAGTTGGTGATACAAGCATGAAAATTGGCATGAGCAGTCTTCATGGGTCACTTAACAAGAAAATGGTCCGAGCCAACTTGAATTTTCAAAATGGCAGCCATTTTTCAAGATGGCCGCCACCTTAGTGGACCAATTAAGAGATGTAATTGTTTAGTAGGGGATATAGGCATGAAAATTAGCATGAGCAGTCTCCCTGAGTCACTTAATGAGAACATGAACATAACAGAAGTGGCTATGATTACAATGTCTGTGTCATTGGCATCGATCATCACAGATTGGTGTCCTTCATTCACTGCATGCTGGGCATGTAGAAAAATACATGTCTGCCTCAACACTATTTTTATGCCCCCTTAACTGCTCCACAAATGTGGTGGCCATCTTGAAAATGGCCGCCATCTTTAAATATCAATTGGCTGTGAACAGTTTATGGTCAAGGGACCTATTTAGACTGTTCATGCTCATTTTCATGCTTCTATCAACAACTGAATGATTACATCACTTAATTACTCCACTTAGGTGGTACTCAGGTGGAGTCTTGAAAAATGGCCGCCATCTTTAAATTTCAAGTGGATGGGACAATATTCTTGTCAAGGAACCCATGAAGACTACTCATTCCAATTGTCATGCCAGTATCACCAACTAAACAATTACATCACTTAATTGTTCCACTGAGGTGGCGGCCATCTAGAAAATGGCCGCCATCTTGAAAATTAAAGTTGGCTCGGACCATTTTCTTGTTAAGTGAACCATGGAGACTGCTCATGCCAATTTTCATGCTTGTATCACCAACTGAAAGATTACGTCACTTATCTGCTCCACTAATAGTACAATGGTCACTTATACTGTACCTAAATCAAAAACACCACAAGCAGAAATTCTTCACATCTGAAGATTAAATCAATAAAAGTAGATTTAGCATAATTGTCTGCTCAGTGACCAACTGAGAAGGCCCAGATTACCACTCACTTCCTTCAGGTAACCAGAAGCAACACTCCGCCAGTCCAGATCAAATTCACCCATCACTATCTCCCAATTTGAATACAAAGAGAGTATATGAAAGATTCTGTTAATGGCACTGACCTCAGCCTTGGGAGGCCTGTAGACACCAATCACAATGAGCTACTAGGCCCCAGTTCAAAACACTTTGGAATGTTAATGGCATTTATGACAGAGACAGCCTTTATAGACTTTACAGACAAGATTTTACATAAATAGCAACCCCACCACCCCTGCCAACTCTATCGATTCTATATAAAATATATTGCTGCAGAGCTACAGAGAGTCACTATCCGATTTTTTTTAGCCAGGACTCAGACAATACCAGGACATCAGTGTCAGCCTGAGAAACTAACATTGTCAGATGATCTAATGTATGCTGCCGAAGGAGACTTCTTATGTTTAGATGAATCAGCCCAAGCCCTCTTCTTTCCTTAAAGGCAGTTGGATTGTTTAGACAAGCCGGGGCGACTTCTAAATCAGATGAGACAGAGCCTGGAATGACAGGGGCCTGTGTCAAGGGGCATAGGTGTCTCACAGTGTGATTCACCGGAGGCCTAGGTCTAATAGATATGTCAGCCCAATTTGAGAGGCGGACAGGGATTCTAACCGTGATTCTAGTGGGTATGTGCTGAGGACTCGCTGTCACATGGAGAGGTAAATAGCCATCAGAAAGCCCTTATGTAGCCCGATCCGAAGGAGCAGGAGGTCTATATTCATGGAGTAAACCGTCATTAAAATGGATCAGACTTACCCCACATCCGACCTTGCAGGACATCAGGGTCAGGTCCAGACTCACTGACAGCAGACAAGCGTCTGATCTGCTGGGATGAAGGCCGTCCCGAGCAAAGAGGTCCCGTCGGTTCCAGAAGGTAGCAAATTTGTCGATAAAAGGAACCCTCAGCTGGCAGCAGTAGCCTTTCAGCAAGACGTGGAGCTGTCGGATCTTGCTGTATTTGGCGTCGTATATTGGGGGGAGGAGAAGGGACCGGAGATGATGCAGGCAATCAGGGCCTTAAAGTTCTCCTTCTGCCACTCAGACTGTTGGAGCCTGATGTCATTTGATCCAACGTGGATGACGACAGACGAGACCAGGGGATGATCATTAATGAGAGATGTGATGACAGCATTGATGTCTGAGACCTTAGCCCCTGGGAAGCAGTAGGTCTGATCCTTCAGAACTACAACATGGCGCACCATAAAAGAGCCTACTATAAGCACAGATGCAGGGGGCTTGACGTGCACGGGGGGCACTGGAGGCCGCCCTGGCGAGAGGTCACCTGACACTGATCCTGGCCAGGTGGAGGACCAGGCTGACTGGCCAAGCCAGGGGGGGGGGCGCTCAGAGGGCAGCGTGGCAGTGGGGGACCGTGAAGGATGAGGAGTGAAGAGAATGGAGCCTGGACGCCGAAGAGGGCAGGATCTGAAGACGATGGGGGGATGGGGTAGCTCACACTTCCAGTCCTCTTGTGCCAAGGAGAGCCCAGGTGGAGATCCTCATTCCTTAGACCCCCATAGCTATTTTCCAGGAGAATAGGCATAGGGGGTGAAGAGACGACATGGGAAGAGTTCCTCCCTCGCTTCATGTTGTTGCGCTGGACGACAATCCAGGGATTTAGGGGCTTAGGGGTGGAGCATGACTGCGTAGGCCGTGCTCCAAGCTCAGGGCAGCTGACCTCCCCAAGGCCCATAACCCCACCAAGGGGCTTCAGCTCTGCCGCCATCGGTAGGTCATTGAGAGGCGGGCAGCTGCCGTCCGGGTCAGGAACCAGTGTGTCCAAGAGTTGTTCAGTCTGATGTATAGAGTGGAGGGTGGAGATTCTACCATCCAGCTCCACAATTAAATGGTTGCGCTGGATACATCCAGAGCAGTCTGGGGCAGCGGGATGTGGTGTCCTTGCGGAGAGAGGAGCAACTGCCAGTACAGGAGTAACAGAAAGTAGCAGGAAAAGAAGCAGGCAGGCTGTACTATAGCAGGATGGGCTCGCTCTAACAAAGGGCGAAATTTACACACGGGGCCTCACAAAGGAGGCCGCGGTGGTGAGGAGATTAGACAGCTAGCACAGTATGGATGATAAAGTAGCCTGTGGTAAAGATGGTAATAATAGCCAGGTGGATGGCACAGTGCAGGATTACATGCGAGGACTCCACTCAGGAGTCCACAACGGAGAGTACATTTGATAACACACAGGTTCAGCAGGGAACGCAAATGAGACTTACCGGCAAAGGCCCAAATGACTGGGCCTATTGCGATGGAATAGCCTCCGGTAAGCACGTTAAGTAGAGATAGACTGTCCCCTGTTGGCTAGCTAGCTTAGCTTGGCTAGCAAGCATTCATTGGCAAGTTCCAGCCAGGGCTTCTATTGTGCTGTTGATATTTTATCCTTGTCTGTGGTTGGTCGCCACCTCGTGTTCAGACGGAAGACTAGATAGCAGCTCCGTAGTCCCAGCCAGCTGCAGCAGCCAGTGGACACCGTGACCACTCTGAGCAAGAGCTGTTTTTCCTATTCATTTTGCCTCTTTCAGAATTGCATATTATGCAAATTAGTTGATTACGTCATCTAGCTACTTCTAGCCACTTTTTGGAGAGCCAACAGCTACTTCCCTTACAGAGGAGTTGGCAACACTGCTCGAGAGACAGAGGAGGTCACTGGGCTTAAAGTAAAATATTTGTTGCTGTCCCCTCTATTTTCAAATAGCTCATTCCAGTTGAATATAGATTGTTTTACATGCAAAGCTTGTGGAGAAAAGGTGACCTCGATCATAACTGAGTGTTCTGTTGCTCTCTTGTCAGATTCAAGTGCTCTCGTGTTTGAAACAGCAGCATATAATTGAAGTGGCATCCTGATCCTAAAGAAAAACCCAAGCTGAGCTGCTTGTTGTTGAGGAAGCTTTGGGGCTGAGAGTTCAACTCTCTGGCATGGTCTTAATTCTGCTATTATGCTTCAAATATCACATCATGCTAGGATTTTAATGTGATGTTTGCTTGAATGTGATCCTGATAACCTGATTATGGTGAGGAGAATATATTAAGCCTATATTGTATTTGCGTGCTTGGGACTTATTCATTCATCATCCTTGTGTTAGAGAGCAGCCTATGAAGATGAATTCAGAAGATGATATATTCAAGAGTGACTCAGAGCCCCACTCTGATGACTGATGAGAGCTGACTTCAGTGAGAGATTTCTCATCATTAGATGTTCCTTCTTTGTACTGTGTATCTAAATAATCCTCTTTCAAGTCATTTCGCTTACTGTTCGGCTGACGTCATCACTGTGCTTTTTAAGTCCGGGCCTAATATTAAACAACCATTCAGTGATCTAATTGAGTGAGGGCTCCTGATGTCAAAAACTTGTTTTGCCGGGGGACATTTCAAGGTGCAAAAGACCAGATTGGCGCGGCATTTTGAGTCATTTCACAGCTCACTGTGTCCGCTTCGGAGAGATAAGTCTACATAAGAGCTACTGTAGTTACTGGACTGTCCTCGCTAGGGATATAACTGCTTGACATTTAAATTGCAATTTTCACATAGAAATAATCTTTCATGTATAAATGACTGTGATTCTTGTAGTTTTATCATTTTACCAAAAGTAGGCCTCCTCTCGTCCCCCCTAGCCTGGTCTGTCAACCGGTGGTTCTGGTCCCTCCAGGCCCAAACATGACCAAGCGGCCTGGCCGTCCAATGTCAGTGTCATTTTACATGTATTTATATAGCACCATTCATACAAATCAATGTTGCACGGTGCTTTACATAAAAAAAGATGAATTAAAACATAAATAATGTTAACAATGAGAACAGATTTAAAAGAAACAATAAAAGTAAAATTATTTAAAATTAAAAGATAATGTAAAATATAAAAAATATATAAAAACAGAGAATACAAATTAAGAATAGAATATATTAACAGAACTAAAGCTGTGTGGTAAAAGCAATATTATTGTAAAATGTGTGTTTTAAGTTACCACGGTCTCAGACATTCTCAGGTCCTCTGGCAGGGTGTTCCAAAGGCAGGGCATCATAACAAGGCTGACTTATCTTCAATAACAAGACTGCCTCCCCATGCCTCTTAGTCCTGGCTCTAGGGACCATTTAAAGTTCAGTGCCAGAGGACCTGAAGGACCTACTAGGTGTATATTTTAAAAGCATGTCTGATATGTATTTAGGTGCTTGATTATGTATGGATTTATAGACTTATAAAATATTCTTAAAATCAATTCTAAAACTGACAGGTAACCAGTGCAGTCATTTTAAAACTGGTGTGATGCGAACCCTATTTCTGGTCTTTGTAAGAACAAGAACAACGCCCCGTAGCTGTGGTAAAATCCCCTGTAACCCACTTCCTCGAGTGGTCAATTGCATAAGTCTTCTAACAAGGATATTATGATCCTTTGATTCTGAGGTTGTTGACAGCCTTGACCTTGACTTCTCTATGCTAGGATGCAGGCGAAAACCTGCTGAACCGACTAAACATTTCCAGGATACAATTTGCAGCTAGGAAATTATTTAGCCGTTTGAATACCTTTTTTTTTTTCTCGAATTTTACTTATAAGGGGGAGGATTGAGATTGGTTTAAAATTGCTGACGATTGAGGAGTCTAAGTTGTTTCAGAATGAGTCCAGCAACCCCCAGCCCCGTTCTGCTGGAACTGTGTCCTCAGTTCTCCTCTGGTGTGTTTGAGTCCAGGCTCCTGGGAGCTCTGGCTCATTTCCTCACCAGCCCCAGTACTGACGGAGTTCCCAGCCTCTCTCTGCCCCTCTGGTGGGGTTCTGGGTAGGAGCTTATGGCCGCTCTGCTCTCCTCTGTTGTACTGTTGTTTAGCTGATAGGACCCAGAGCTCATAGGGATGAATGGTTTGCGTGTGTGTGTGTGTGTGTGTGTGTGTGTGTGTGTGTGCGTGTGCGTGCGTGCGTGCGTGTGTGTGTGTGTGTGTGTGCGTGTGTGTGTTGGTTGAAGACTGCTCTGTGCTTGCTGAGCAGATGGTCCTCCCCTGTGATCCTGCACTCAAAAAAGGAAGCAGGAAGGGAGGGAACCCAGGAAGGGATGGAACTCAGAAAGGGAGGGAACCCAGGAAGGGAGGGAACCCAGGAAGGGAGGGAACCCAGGAAGGGAGGGAACCCAGGAAGGGAGGGAACCCAGAAAGGGAGGGAACCCAGGAAGGGAGGGAACCCAGGAAGGGCGGGAACCCAGAAAGGGAGGGAACCCAGCAAGGGAGGGAACCCAGGAAGGGAGGGAACCCAGGAAGGGAAGGAACCCAGGAAGGGCGGGAACCCAGAAAGGGAGGGAACCCAGGAAGGGAGGGAACCCAGGAAGGGCAGGAACCCAGAAAGGGAGGGAACCCAGGAAGGGAGGGAACCCAGGAAGGGAGGGAACCCAGGAAGGGAGGGAACCCAGGAAGGGAGGGAACCCAGGAAGGGAGGGAACCCAGGAAGGGCAGGAACCCAGAAAGGGAGGGAACCCAGGAAGGGAACCCAGGAAGGGAGGGAACCCAGGAAGGGAGGGAACCCAGGAAGGGCAGGAACCCAGAAAGGGAGGGAACCCAGGAAGGGAGGGAACCCAGGAAGGGAGGGAAACCAGGAAGGACAGGAACCCAGGAAGGGAGGGAACCCAGAAAGGGAGGGAACCCAGGAAGGACAGGAACCCAGGAAGGACAGGAACCCAGGAAGGGAGGGAACCCAGGAAGGGAGGGAACCCAGAAAGGGAGGGAACCCAGGAAGGACAGGAACCCAGGAAGGACAGGAACCCAGAAAGGGAGGGAACCCAGGAAGGGAGGGAACCCAGGAAGGGAGGGAACCCAGGAAGGACAGGAACCCAGGAAGGACAGGAACCCAGGAAGGACGGGAACCCAGGAAGGGAGGGAACCCAGGAAGGACAGGAACCCAGGAAGGACAGGAACCCAGGAAGGACAGGAACCCAGGAAGGGAGGGAACCCAGAAAGGGAGGGAACCCAGGAAGGAAGGGAACCCAGGAAGGGAGGGAACCCAGGAAGGACGGGAACCCAGGAAGGACAGGAACCCAGGAAGGGAGGGAACCCAGGAAGGGAGGGAACCCAGGAAGGGAGGGAACCCAGGAAGGACAGGAACCCAGGAAGGGTGGGAACCCAGGAGGGGTGGGAACCCAGGAAGGGAGGGAACCCAGGAAGGACGGGAACCCAGGAAGGGAGGGAACCCAGGAAGGACGGGAACCCAGGAAGGGAGGGAACCCAGGAAGAGAGGGAACCCAGGAAGGACGGGAACCCAGGAAGGGAGGGAATCCAGGAAGGGAGGGAACCCAGAAAGGGAGGGAACCCAGGAAGGGAGGGAACCCAGGAAGGACAGGAACCCAGAAAGGGAGGGAACCCAGGAAGGACGGGAACCCAGGAAGGGAGGGAACCCAGAAAGGGAGGGAACCCAGGAAGGACAGGAACCCAGGAAGGGAGGGAACCCAGGAAGGGAGGGAACCCAGGAAGGGAGGGAACCCAGGAAGGGAGGGAACCCAGGAAGGACAGGAACCCAGGAAGGGTGGGAACCCAGGAGGGGTGGGAACCCAGGAAGGGAGGGAACCCAGGAAGGACGGGAACCCAGGAAGGGAGGGAACCCAGGAAGGACGGGAACCCAGGAAGAGAGGGAACCCAGGAAGGACGGGAACCCAGGAAGGGAGGGAACCCAGGAAGAGAGGGAACCCAGGAAGGACGGGAACCCAGGAAGGGAGGGAATCCAGGAAGGGAGGGAACCCAGGAAGGGAGGGAACCCAGGAAGGACAGGAACCCAGGAAGGGTGGGAACCCAGGAGGGGTGGGAACCCAGGAAGGGAGGGAACCCAGGAAGGACGGGAACCCAGGAAGGGAGGGAACCCAGGAAGGACGGGAACCCAGGAAGAGAGGGAACCCAGGAAGAGAGGGAACCCAGGAAGGACGGGAACCCAGGAAGAGAGGGAACCCAGGAAGGACGGGAACCCAGGAAGGGAGGGAACCCAGGAAGAGAGGGAACCCAGGAAGGACGGGAACCCAGGAAGGGAGGGAATCCAGGAAGGGAGGGAACCCAGAAAGGGAGGGAACCCAGGAAGGGAGGGAACCCAGGAAGGACAGGAACCCAGAAAGGGAGGGAACCCAGGAAGGACGGGAACCCAGGAAGGGAGGGAACCCAGAAAGGGAGGGAACCCAGGAAGGGCAGTCTGTGACACAGAGAGGAGCATGACTCAGAGACAAAGGAAATAGCTCGGCCTCTGCTGACTCACCCGCCCCCTCAGAGAGAGAAAGAGAGGGAGAGAGGGAGAGAGACTCAGACTGGAGCTCAAACCACCCCCTAAGCCCTCGCCCTATCCTCTCCCCCTCCGTTGGCGCGTTCACGCCGAGCCTCACCATGTTAAGGGCCGTCCCAAACCAATTAGCACGGAGTGCGCTTGGAGTGCGAGTGGGCTGACAACCCCTTAAATAGCGAGCCTGCATCGGTGCAAGCTCCCGACAGCCGAAGCAGGAAGTGCACGTGCCAAAGCAATGCCGAAGGAAACCGCATATAAATAAAGTTCCGTCTTCCTACACTGTCAATTATTTTAGATTATTTTACAGCACTCAAACTTTTGTTTTCCTCACACTGATTTCACAGCCTCAAACTAAATCACAGAATGTGGTGTCAAAAGATAAAACCAAAAATAGGAGAATATCACTTTAGCGCTAGATCGCTTGACTTGTAGCAAACTCTGAAAAAGCCTGTATTCATAGCCAACATAAAATAAATCTAAATAGGTCTATGTGACATTTACATAATATATTCCAATATTTACCAATAGACAGGGAAAATGGACCAATCAGAGCAGCTGATTAGGCTGCGATATGCAAATGCCTCTTCACAAAAGAAGGAATGCTGCCAAAGAGGCATGGGAGTGAGTTATTAATTGATTGATGTATTTGTCTCAGGACAGTGTTATAGTATTCATTAAGAGTTCATTTGCAAAAACATATCTGCGTTTGGATTTTTGACCATTTCTCATTAAGTATGTATGTAATTATAGTGATTTATATTTGTATCGTAAATCATCAACATTTTCCCCATAAATCACCTAAACATCCCATGGTGACGGCCCTGTTCCGGTGGAGTGGAGAGTCCGTCCCACATTTGGCTTTCCATTTATATACCTGTCCCCTCGATTGAGAGTTCCCTCCACAGCTGACACTTCATTTGGAGGGACACTCGGTGGTGGAGTGGGAGTGGGTAGGGGCTGGTTTGGGATTGGGCCACTCGGTGGTGGAGTGGGAGTGGGTAGGGGCTGTTTTGGGATTGGGCCAATCGGTGGTGAAGTGGGAGTGGGTAGGGGCTGTTTTAGGATTGGGCCACTCGGTGGTGGAGTGGGAGTGGGTAGGGGCTGGTTTGGGATTGGGCCACTCGGTGGTGGAGTGGGAGTGGGTAGGGGCTTGTTTGGGATTGGGCCTGGGTCTGCAGAGGCCTTCAGCTCTCCAGAAGCTTCTAGCTCTTCCTGTTTAGTTTATGGGGTTTGGTAGAAGTATACATTCCTCTCCTGCCTTCAGATCCCTGTAAGCTGTAGCCTACTTCATATCACCTGAGGTGTCTTCCTGTTCTGACAGGAAGAAGGTGTTCGAGGACATCCAGCGTCTCCTCTACCCCGAGGACATCATCAACCAGGAGGTGTTTGATCTGGAAGACCCCAGGTACAGACTAATGACTGCTACAGATGAACACACTCACACTTGCAAATGCAGGCACACACACACACACACACACACACACACACACACACACACACACACACACACACACACACACACACACACACAGCTTTTCTATTGAGTTATTGTTATTGTTGAAATCGGAGAGGAGCTACATGTATTAAAACAGTATAGTTTTGGACGTCATTGTGAAGTTCGCAGAGCATTGTGGGAATTTTTCTTGCGCACTCCTGTTGAAGTTTGCATCGATGTATTATCAGCAGAATGAACGTGCAAAATGACTCCTAATGTTTACACTTGGATCCACTGCTTCATTCATGGGGGGGACAACATGTTTACTGTCACTTGTTACAATCTCAAACTAGAAATGCTACTCAGAGAGCACAAACCCTTATGCAAAGAAAATATATATTAACTGTCAATATATTATAGTATGTAAAATATATGGAGGAAATGCAGTATACAGAACTATATGATATAACTATATGTGGTACGTACATAATATATTGAATAATACATACGGAATTGACACTTTTCATATATATGATACATACATAATATATTGAATAATACAGAAGGAATTGACACTTTTCCTATATTGCAATATATTAGAAAATATAACCACTAGTTTCCTATATATGGTATGGTATATATGGTATATGGCAATATTTTTTTTTTCATAAGGGAATTTCTGCCCATAAATGCATTTCTTGGCTCTGTTAGGCTCATGTGCGTGCGAGCAGGATATATTTGGTATTGCTGCATTTGTCAGATCGAGAGCCGTATGCCAGTCAAAGCCCTGTCTCTGTCACCTTCCCATGTCAAGATATGGATATTTCAATGATTATGCACCGTCGCTGGGGTTGAGGTAATAATCCAACTCTATCCTAGGCCTTCTACTGACCCCCCGACCCCCATCCTCTCTCTCTCTCTGCCTCCCTTGGTCTCTCTCTCTTCAGCCCTCAGTGCTCGGCTGGCTCTGCTGACTCCTTGCGTTTCTTCTCCAAGTTTGAGAGTGGGAACCTGAGGAAAGCCATACAGGTCCGCAGGTAAGGTTCTGCTCTGCTCTGCTCAGTTCTGTTCTATGTTCTCCAGGTCCGCAGGTAAGGTTCTGCTCTGCTCTCTTCTGTTCTATGTTCTATGCTCTATGTTCTCTTACTGAGCCAAAAATCTGCTGAAGCCTGACACTCCACACAGACACCCACGCACACACACACACATACACGCTCGCTCGCGCACACACGCGCACACTATGGGGTGTGATTCGTGCCAGCGTAACAAACACTCAGTGCTTTCGTCGCCTGCATTGCGTGTATAAAGGTACTTTGGCGAGCTGATTAATAGGCGTGCATATACGCACGCGTTACGAGTCGCTCGCATTCTCAGAGGGTGACGTGTCAAAACTGCCGTGCCATTTTTGAGCACATGCATGTAACGTTTGCACGCTCGTGTTAAGTCAGCGGGCACTAGAAGCTGCGAGTGGGGCTCATTTGTCCATATTGAATAAAAATTAAGAATATTTACTTGCACTCAATCAAATTCCAGGACCCTCCTTGCATAACTTTTCCTAGATATGTGTCGTTTTATCTCCACTATCGCTACATTTTCAAATAGGTTGTGGCTGTTCGAACTGGTGCTGACGGTGCTGCAGCGCCCTCTATTGACAAGAAACACGTGTATCTGAACATTTGTTTTAAATTGCGAAGAAAGAGTCATTCAGATATTAGGCTTTATTAAAAACAAGTTGCTTAACATGTGCGAATTCCATTTATTGAGAATGCATTACCAATTGGCAAGGACGAGATTAGAACCAGCTATGATTTAAAGGCAACTGACCTTACACGTGCGGCCGCTAACACGTCTGCTGCGCAAGCAAGGCACTGGCACGTTTGACACGTCGCTATGCAATTTCTGCACACATTACAAGCGAACGTACGTACGTTCATCTATGATTTTACCAAACTGTCATGTGTAGTGTTGGTGTCGCATATGTGAGGCGCATCTAACCTGTAGTGTTGCCGTCACGCACACGATGCGCAATTCGTGTAAACAACATGTGCACTGCGTCTGCGTGACAGGTACGTTACAGCTATGAGACGTCTGTCTCTCCATTGTTTGTCAATGGAAATTATACACGTGCGTTTAGACGTTTGATGTCATCGCGTCTTCTTAAGTAGGCGCAAGTCAAGCGTTTCAGTATGGTGTGCTGGCACTAATCACACCCCATACGCACACACACACAGACACACACGCACACACACACACACCACACACACACGTGCCACACACACATACAAACACACACACACACACACACATATGGGGGGTGAAATGTGCCATTTCTTACCGCACGGAGCGAACTGAGCTGCATACGGAGCTGACAAACGTACGCACGTACGTGAGTGAAATCCATTCGACTCCCATTGTATTTGATAGGAGGACTGACGTGACTCACGACATTTTGTCCTAGCGACGGCGGCGGCCTGAAGTAAGTCAGCAATGTGTGCATGGGTCGCGGCATTCGCGTGGCTGACGTTTGCTCACGTAATTATGGCCCGTGTGGATTTGCTAACTGAGAAGACAAACCTGACGAACGTCGCTACTTGACCACGAGTGGTATTGCGAACGTAGCTGACGTCGCTACTTGTCCACGAGTGGTATTGCGAACGTAGCTGACGTCGCTACTTGTCCACGAGTGGTATTGAGGAACGTCGCCGTCACCATCATTAGGTTACTTAAGCTGCTAGTTGTCTTGTTAGCTCTGATATGGCTAGCCAGCCTCCGTCCAGTGAGATCAGTGATATGACAACTTAACGTTAGATTATTGAGCCTAAATAATAGCAGGCTACTAACAGATAACCTGGTTAATATATGTTATTATTCCTACTATTGTGCTTACTGTGTGTTGCTGACAAGATAAATTATGTTATATTATTATTGCCACCGTCATTTGGCTTAGCTTATGTTCTCCAGCCACGCCAAGTGCTGTGGTAGTAGCTAACTCACTGGTGTTATATTTATTTACATTGTCCCTGCATCCTGTCTAATATGTCTCCATCTGTGTTATGCACCATGGGCCGAAAGAAAATTCGTAGTATATTGTGAAGTAGGCTCCTTGGCAAAATAAATGTTTTTTGATCCTGATAGCCCAGTAGGCTTTCTGTCAGCCTCTTATGTCATAACCTGCTGTTTTTATTATTATTTCGTTTTACACTACATTTTATCTATATCCTATGTGTGTAGCCTAGTTGTGGCCTATATTATTCGTTTTTATGTAACGAAATACATTAAATAACTGATGGTGCAGGAATGCAATGGTGCGCGCAGCACACAAACAGGCAAATCATTCGACATAGTAAAATAATAACAACAACAATAACAAATATAGCTGCAAGCAGCAATAACGGGGCCAAGCACAATGAACGCATCAAAGCCAACGAGCAAAACACGCCATAGCTACATTGGACCTATGCATGTGAGCATCTATGTCGCCTGACCAGGCGAATCAGGTCAAATTCATGCAACAGTATCATCATCACCATGATCATCATCATCATCATCATCATCATTATACAACTGCATTCACATTCAATTCATCTGACAGCGTCAAGTGAGAGTCAGGTCCTTTGTAGAATCTCATTACATTCATTCTATTTTGGTACATATGTTTTAGAACCTATTTCTCTGCATGTCTACATGCCACATGATCGTTCTCCAGGCCTTCCAGCTGCCTGGAAGGCCCACCTTTACCATCAAGTCTCAGTGCGGGGATTTCTTGATAATTCAGCTACCTATGAAGAATACTCACAACTTTTGTTTCTCTCTACACCTCACAGTTTCCAGAAGAATGCCCCCCCTACACTTGGTGTAAGTAGGCTATGTAATCTGTGGGCTACTGTCCTCTCCCAGGATGAAGTGTTTAGATTGAAGGCTAAAACCCTCTCCCTGGTTGAAGTGTGTAAGCTATATACTGCAAAAGGTACACTATCCACACTTGATACTCTTTACCACTCTACCATCCAGTTTGTCACCCATGCCACATACAATACACACCACTGCACTCGTTACTCTTTGGACAACTAACCTTCCCATCAAACCTGTCATAACATTCCCTAGTTTAATCTCATTTGGACCCTTCTCCAACTATCACCTCTCTACCTATGTCACATGTTACACTAAATGCCTCTCACACACTGACTCCTACAAAAGCCAGTTCATTTACAATGGCTCTACACAATATCCAGTCTTAAAGCAGACTTTAAAGATGTACACACACATCAATTCTTTATGAACGCTGATTGCATTTGTGTAACAGAAACATGGCTAACATCTGCCATAGCCACATTTGAGCTATGCATGTGACTATTTCTCTGCATGTCAACATCCCACCTGGTCATTGTCCAGGCCTTACATCTGCCTGGGAGTCCCACCTTTACCATAAAGTATCACTGCAAGGATAGCTTGACAATTCAGCAATCTGTGAACAACACTCACAATTCTTGTTTCTTTCTTAACCTCACAGTTTTCAGAAGAATGCCCCTCTCCTACCCATACATTTGGTGTAAGTAGGCTATGTAATTTAAGGTCTACATTTCCATCCAATTGACCTGAATGACTACTGTCAAACTAACGTGGAGTCCATATGCATTCAATTGTAGTGATCTTGATTATTTCAGTTAAACAAGCACATTCTTCATATAAGAAGAGACGACACATTGGTTTAATTCTAGCAATGAAAATACAATGAAAGTGCAATGGGGGTCCCTTTGCACAACAATGCTTATATAAACATCAAAATGTAATCTGACAGTGTTGTGCCCAATTAGTAATTTGTAGAGCATGCCATCAGCTACCCATACAAGCATTATGAACCCCATTTAGTCACGGGGGGCGCTACAGCAATCAATTGCGTTTAAGCCACTTTTAAGAATTTTGGCTGGTTATAGCGCCACACTTTGGCCTAACTGCTTCATATTTCTTCAGTTACCTCAAGATATGCTCTGGTACTACTATATCTGTTTTCGGAAATACCATCCAAGCGGTTAGGCCTGAACAGGAAATGAGCTCTCTAGCGCCCCCATTCAGTTTAATCTGGCCAGTAATGGAGGCTTTGCCTCGGGCTGACATTGTTGATATGAACACAAGGTTTTGTGGTGTTCCATGCATTTCTTCAGAAGTTATAGGCCTTTTTGTGAAAAGCCACACCCTCTGCAATATTCAATTGCTCACAGTGGCTATTCTCATCAAGTTTTCTAAATTATGCCGAGATGGAACTTTAGATATTCATTGCTAGATTCTATCTACTGTGCTTCATGTAGATTGACAAAACTTCCTAGGAGAAGATAGATTTCAAGTGTTTTTCAAAAAATGCAAAATTGTTGCAAATTAACATAATCTGAAGTTATGGCTCCTTGAGGCAAATTTGTTCAACCTGATGAGACATATATGCCTCCAAAGCTTCATGACTCTAGCTCCAACGGGGCATGACATATGACCATTCAAAGTTTGCATTTTATCCCCTTTTATGTATTTTGTCTTGTTATAGCGCCACCCTGTGGCCAATCAGGCTCTTCTTTCTCCAGTGACCATGAGACATACCCTGGTACCACTGTACCGTGGTTCGGAAAGCTCTGCATGGCGGTTAGGCCTAAACTAAAAATGAGCTCTCTAGCGCCCCCATTTGGTTTAATTGGGCCAATAATGCAGTGGCCGCCTCAGGTTATATCTGCACAGATGTCTACCAAGTGGCGTGGTGTTCTGCACAACCCTTAAGAAAGTATACCACTTTATGTGAAAAGCCACGCCCTATGCCATTTTCATTGGCTCATAGTTGCTGCTAAATGTAACTTTTTAAACTTTTGCCAAGATGGCATTTTAGATATCGTTCCCTAGATTGTGTGTAAAGGATTTCATGCAGATTGGTCAAAGTCTCTAGGAGGAGATAGATTTTAAGCGTTTTTCAAAAAATTCAAGATGGCGGAAAATCTATATAACCGGAAGTTATGGGTCCTTGAGGCAAATTTGTTCATCATGAGGAGAGACATATGTGTGCAAAGTGTCATGTCTGTAGGTCAAACGGGGCCTGAGATATGCCTGTTCAAAGTTCGCAACTTCAGTCGGCTGCTATAGCGCCCCCTTTTGGCCAATCAATTTGAGACTTGCTCCATGGCTTCGGGCCATAAGCCTCTACCATCTTGCAAAGTGTCGTAAAAAGTTACCAATCGGCTATAGGGCCTGGCATAGGCTCCCATGGCGGAAAAAGAATAATAATAATAATAATAAATATAGCTGCAAGCAGCAATAACGGGGCCAAGCGCAACTAACGGCAACTAACGCATCAAAGCCAACGAGGAAAATACGCCATAGCTACAGTGGAGCTATGCATGTGAGCATCTATGTCGCCTGACCAGGTGAATCAGGTCAAATTCATGCAACAGTATCATCATCACCATGATCATCATCATCATCATCATTATACAACTGCATTCACATTAAATTCATCTGACAGCGTCAAGTGAGTCAGGTCCTTTTTAGAATCTCATTACATTTATTCTATTTTGGTACATATGTTTTAGGACCTATTTCTCTGCATGTCTACATGCCACATGATCATTCTCCAGGCCTTCCATCTGCCTGGAAGGCCCACCTTTACCATCAAGTCTCAGTGCGGGGATTTCTTGATAATTCAGCTATCTATGAAGAGCATACAACTTTTGTTTCTCTCTACACCTCACAGTTTCCAGAAGAATGCCCCCCCTACACTTGGTGTAAGTAGGCTATGTAGTCTGTTGGCTACTGCGCTCTCCAAGGATGAAGTGTTTAGGCTAAAGCCTACAACCCTCTCCCTGGTTGAAGTGTGTAAGCTATAGAGTGCAAAAGGTACACTTTCCAAACGTGACACTCTTTACCACTCTACCATCCAGTTTGTCACACATGACACATACAATACACATACTGCACTCCTTAATGTTTGGACAACTAATCTTCCCATCAAACCTGTCATAACATTCCCTAGTTTAATCTCATTTGCACCCTTCTCCAACTATCACCTCTCTACATATGTCACATTTTACACTAAATGCCTCTCACACACTGACTCCTACAAAAGCCAGTTAATTTACAATGGCTCTATACAATATCCAGTCTTAAAGCAGACTTCAAAGATGTACACACACATCAATTCTTTATGAACGCTGATTGCATTTGTGTAACAGAAACATGGCTAACATCTGCCATAGCCACATTTGAGCTATGCATGTGACTATTTCTCTGCATGTCAACATCCCACCTGGTCATTGTCCAGGCCTTCCATCTGCCTGGGAGACCCACCTTTACCATCAAGTATCACTGCAAGGATAGCTTGACAATTCAGCAATCTGTGAACAACACTCACAATTCTTGTTTCTCTCTTAACCTCACAGTTTTCAGAAGAATGCCCCTCTCCTACCCATACATTTGGTGTAAGTAGGCTATGTAATTTAAGGTCTACATTTCCATCCAATTGACCTGAATGACAACTGTCAAACTAACGTGGAGTCCATATACATTCAATTGTAGTGATCTTGATTATTTCAGTTAAACAAGCACATTCTTCATATAAGAAGAGACGGCACATTGGTTTAATTCTAGCAATGAAAATACAATGAAAGTGCAATGGGGGTCCCTTTGCACAACAATGCTTATATAAACATCAAAATGTAATCTGACAGTGTTGTGCCCAATTAGTTAGTTGTAGAGCATGCCATCCGCTACCCATACAAGCATTATGAACCCCATTTAGCCACGGGGGGCGCTACAGCAATCAATTGCGTTTAAGCCATTTTTAAGAATTTTGGCTTGTTATAGCGCCACCCTTTGGCCTAACTGCTTCATATTTCTTGAGTTACCTCAAGATATGCTCTGGTACTACTATATCTGTTTTAGGAAATACCATCCAAGCGGTTAGGCCTTAACAGGAAATGAGCTCTCTAGCGCCCCCATTCAGTTTGATCTGGCCAGTAATGGAGGCTTTGCCTCAGGCTGACATTGTTGATATGAACACAAAGTTTTGTGGTGTTCCATCTATTCCATCAGAAGTAATATGCCTTTTTGTGAAAAGCCACACCCTCTGCAATATTCAATTGCTCATAGTGGCTCTTTTCATCAAGTTTTCTAAATTATGCCGAGATGGAACTTTAGATATTCATTGCTAGATTCTACCTACTGTGCTTCATGTAGATTGACAAAACTTTCTAGGAGGAGATAGATTTTAAGTGTTTTTCTAAAATTGCAAAATTGTTGCAAATTAACATAATCTGAAGTTATGGCTCTTTGAGGCAAATTTGTTCAACCTGATGAGCCATATATGCCTCCAAAGCGTCATGACTCTAGCTCCAACGTGGCATGACATATTACCATTCAAAGTTTGCATTTTATCCCCTTTTATGTATTTTGTCTTGTTATAGCGCCACCCTGTGGCCAATCAGGCTCTTCTTTCTCCAGTGACCATGAGACATACACTGGTACCACTGTACTGTGGTTCGGAAAGCTCTGCATGGCGGTTAGGCCTAAACTGAAAATGAGCTCTCTAGCGCCCCCATTTGGTTTAACTGGGCCAATAATACAGTGGCCGCCTCAGGTTATATCTGCACAGATGTCTACCAAGTGGCGTGGTGTTCTGCACAACCCTTAAGAAAGTATACCACTTTATGTGAAAAGCCACGCCCTATGCCATTTTCATTGGCTCATAGTTGCTGTTATATTTAACTTTTTCAACTTTTGCCGAGATGGAATTTTAGATATTGTTCCCTAGATTGTGTGTACCGGATGTCATGCAGATTGGTCAAAGTCTCTAGGAGGAGATAGATTTTAAGCGTTTTTCAAAAAATTCAAGATGGCGGAAAATCTATATAACCGGAAGTTATGGGTCCTTGAGGCAAATTTGTTCATCATGAGGAGAGACATATGTGTGCAAAGTGTCATGTCTGTAGGTCAAACAGGGCCTGAGATATGCCTGTTCAAAGTTCGCAACTTCAGTCGGCTGCTATAGCGCCCCCTTTTGGCCAATCAATTTGAGACGTGCTCCATGGCTTCGGGCCATAAGCCTCTACCATCTTGCAAAGTGTCGTAAAAAGTTACCAATCGGCTATAGGGCCTGGCATAGGCTCCCATGGCGGAAAAAGAATAATAATAATAATAACACTACCAATTACAATAGGGTCTTCGCCCCTACGGGGCTTGGCCCCTAATAACACTACCAATTACAATAGGGTCTTCGCCCCTACGGGGCTTGGCCCCTAATTAGGCTACAGATATAAAGGGACCTAAAGGGCAAAGGCAATGTTTTCTGTGCACTAAAGTAAGCTTAGGCTAGGCCTAACACGTTATACATACTGTATATAGCCTACCAGAAGTTTAGTGCCGTGCATTTATTAATCGGATAGCCTTTGTCTATAGGCGTATTTGACAGTCCTGGAAAAAGCCCTGATAGCCTACCAAAATGAAAAGAAAATCATTAGTGGCCGCTGTTGTCTGTATTTTGTTATTGTATTTTGTGGCCTGTGTGTAGTTGTAGCCATACTTATTATTCCTACAATGAAGTAGGCTACACCACCACCATTTAAGATTCAATCTCTGGTCTGAATGGGTAGGCTATGTATGGAAACATACTTTTTGGCGCGATCAGCTACAGCTCTCTAATCCAACTTGAACTTGTCTTTTTACAGTTTACTGAGTCTTTGTACAATAAAGCAATGGTTGCTATGGTTATGAAAAAGCGCACTCATGCCAGGGTATATGGTGCGTTCGTTTATAACTGGGAGGTGGCAAATTGAACTCGCACTTCATCGTCGCAAATTCGGATATGTTTCTCAGCCTCCAGTTGCCGGCTGATGTCAATATCATATCATATCATCATCATATCATTCGCTATAGCTCGAATGCACACAGGTCGGAGGTGGGTATTTTGCCACTTGCGACTTGCCACGTCCGACCACAAACGAACGTAGCCTACTATTAAACAGCAACTACAGAAATGTAGGTTAGCCTACATGGATGCAAAGCATTAACGAGCAAAAAAGGAACTACTGGTCTCGCCGTCTCACTTGTAAAGTCGGGATAGCCACGTTAACTGACGGCGACGACGTGTTTACTCAGCTACTTTAGGGAATACAGTAGGACCCACTCATCCGAACTGAAGAGATCCGAACCTCCCGGTCTACCGGTAGAAAAGCCCACCAGCTATCTGGTTACTGGTGGGCTTTTCATTACAGTACTGTACCCTACTGTGAATAAAAACAGAACTGTATGTAGACCTACATTTTGCTTGTAGGCTGTAGTCTACTGTCACGTTTCATTTCTTCTAATGTCGAGCGCAAAACGCAAACGAGTCTGCTGCGCGAGAGCTGCATTCCTTGGTAGCCAGAAAGCGCGTCAGCAACCTGAAGCAGAGGAGCATCGAGTCATTTTTCGTTCCCAGTTAATGGACTTCAGGAACACAGACGTGTTGTAAGCATGTAGATTAGCCTACTAGACCTACTGTATTTGTTAAATAATAGTCTACAGCCTAGGCCACGTTAGTCTACATCTGTTGTTTTAGAGACTTTCTTTTAGGCTACAATAGCCTAAGACGCGACAACTTGTCTGTCATTTCATTTATTTATTTATTGATTACCATTTGCTCTAATTGTTCTAATGTTGGGTTGTTTTAGGCTATACCATGTTGTTCTGCGAATACAGTAGCCTATCGATACAGCGTAAGCCTCATTTGAGAATAAAGTACTGTATTTGATCAAAGCACGCACTCAAGTGGAAATTCGGTTATTTTATTATAGGCTACCGGCCTATATGAGTTTCGTTGGCTATTTGATTGCAATTTTGATGCATTTTCACAAGTAATTAAGGGTATTTATTGGTCTATTATGAGTCTATATGAAACAAGTATACCCCTTATTGAATTTGGTGCATTTTAACATATGTTCCAGTCATCCGGACATTTCAGAGATACAAACGACCTGCGGTCCCGTTGGGTTCGGATGAGTGGGGTCCTACTGTAGCACAAGTGCTCACGTAGCGACGTTAGCTACGTATGCGAATAGCACACGTGCTCAAGTACCCCCGGCCCTGACGAGCGTTTGCTGGGTTAGCTACGTTAGTGAATAGCACACGTGGTCACGTGGGGACGTTCGTCACGTGTGTCTGCTCAGTTAGCAAATAAGTGGCACTTTCCACCCCCCATACACACACACACACACACACACACACACACACACACACACACACACACACACACACACACACACACACACCACACACACACACATCAGATAGAGTACATACAAACACTCTCATCCTCTCCTAATATATTAATTCACCAGAGAGGAACTCCAGGCTCAAGGACACTATTGGAAATCAAACAGCGTCTCTCGCATCTCACCTCTCTTTTCAAAAAAGAGAATAGACAAGCTGACTGCTGTCAAATCAAATTAAAGTTTTTACCCCTTGTGGAGAAAAGAGACCTCTCTAAATAATACAACATCTCTCTGAGCTTGCAACCCTGGTGAATAGAACTCACAAAGACTTTGTGTGTTGTGTAATCTCTCTCTCTCTCTCTCTCTCTCATGCACACACACAAACGTACTGTACACACACCCACACACACACGCACGCACACACACACACACACAAGCACGCACAGAGATGGCCACCCACGCACCATCTAAACTGCTTATTTGTTTACACAACCTATGCATCCCTAGGAATCCACCCCCTTGTTAAACACTTATTATTTATGTATTATGACTGCGCAGTTCATCTTTATATTTGCTTTGTATACTGCATTCCTTGGTACAATTGTACCGTTCATCTGTACATTTACATTTCTGTACAGTACATACTATGTCATGTATATTGTATTTTACAGTATATTATATTAATACTTGCACCTATCATACTTTTTTGATGTCCGTTGAATGTGACTGGTGTAACAGTGCAATTTCCCCTAGGGGATTAATCAACACACACACACACACACACACACACACACACACACACACACACACAATGAATTGCAAAATGCTTTTTCAGATTAGCTACAGCACCGACTGACCAAAGCCACCTAGCCACCTATACTGTAGAAACCACATTTCTACTATCTCCTTCTCTCCCTCCTCCCCATCCTCCCTCTCCCCCCACCTCCTCTCCTTCTCCCCTACTCCCTCTCCCCTCCTCCCCATCCTCCCTCTCCCCCCACCTCCTCTCCTTCTCCCATCCTCCCTCTCCCCCCACCTCCTCTACTTCTCCCCTACTCCCTCTTCCCTCCTCCCCATCCTCCCTCTCCCCTCCTCCCCATCCTCCCTCTCCCCTCCTCCCCATCCTCCCTCTCCCCCACCTCCTCTCCTTCTCCCATCCTCCCTCTCCCCCCACCTCCTCTCCTTCTCCCCTACTCCCTCTTCCCTCCTCCCCATCCTCCCTCTCCCCTCCTCCCCATCCTCCCTCTCCCCTCCTCCCCATCCTCCCTCTCCCCCCACCTCCTCTCCTTCTCCCATCCTCCCTCTCCCCCCACCTCCTCTCCTTCTCCCCTACTCCCTCTCCCCCCACCTCCTCTCCTCCTCCCCATCCTCCCTCTCCCCCCACCTCCTCTCCTTCTCCCCTACTCCCTCTTCCCTCCCCCTATCCTCCCTCTGCCTCCACCTCCTCTCCTTCTCCCCTACTCCCTGTTCCCTCCTCCCCATCCTCCCTCTCCCCCCACCTCCTCTCCTCCCCCCATCCTCCCTCTCCCCCCACCTCCTCTCCTTCTCCCCTACTGCCTCTCCCCCCACCTCCTCTCCTTCTCCCATCCTCCCTCTCCCCCCACCTCCTCTCCTTCTCCCCTACTCCCTCTTCCCTCCCCCCATCCTCCCTCTCCCCCCACCTCCTCTCCTTCTCCCCTACTCCCTCTCCCCTCCTCCCCATCCTCCCTCTCCCCCCACCTCCTCTCCTTCTCCCCTACTGCCTCTCCCCCCACCTCCTCTCCTTCTCCCATCCTCCCTCTCCCCCCACCTCCTCTCCTTCTCCCCTACTCCCTCTTCCCTCCCCCCATCCTCCCTCTCCCCCCACCTCCTCTCCTTCTCCCCTACTCCCTCTCCCCTCCTCCCCATCCTCCCTCTCCCCCACCTCCTCTCCTTCTCCCATCCTCCCTCTCCCCCCACCTCCTCTACTTCTCCCCTA
>NC_140251.1:17664788-17667288 GCF_949987555.1 Borostomias antarcticus
GTCAGACACTGATGTTGGACGAGAAGGCCTGGCTCGCAGTCTCCGCTCTAATTCATCCCAAAGGTGTTCTATCGGGTTCAGGCCAGTCAAGTTCTTCCACACCAAACTCGCTCATCCATGTCTTTATGGACCTTGCTTTGTGCACTATTGTGCAATCATGTTGGAACAGGAAGGGGCCATCCCCAAACTGTTCCCACAAAGTTGGGAGCATGGAATTGTCCAGAATCACTTGGTAAGCTGAAGCATTCAGAGTTCCTTTCACTGGAACTAAGGGGCCAAGCCCAGCTCCTGAAAAATGGCCCCTTCCTGTTCCAACATGACCAATATATATATATTATATCACAGATCACAGCTAAGGGACGTTGCAATGGACACCAATGGCAATATGATTTCAATGCTTTTCATTAATAAAGAATAATTTTCAAAATACAAAAGGCCCTCCTGGCAGCCTACACATACATATGTAGTACGAGGCAAATTGGATTGCTTGAGTTGAGCTACTGTACCTGTTTCATATTGTATTACACTGTACTCGATTGTACTATACTGTTCTGTGCTGCACTCTCCTGTACTGACTGTCTCTAATACTGCCTGGATTTATGCGGTTGTCTGGTACTCAATGTTGCGATGATGACGGAATACATGAATAATATCTGACTCCAACTTTGTGTACACATATAAACGTAACCTGTGTCCTTCTGTTAGGCTAACCAGGCTATGCCTTAGACGTTATAGTACAGCATCTGTAATGGGCCATGCTTAGTCAGGGCTTGGTCTGTGTGAATTCCGTGTTCCTATCTCAGCAGCTCAACCGCAACTAATTGAGCTCTATAGAGACACCACCACAGGCCTCAACAGACACGTACGTGTGAGAGAGAGACTCCAACCCATGTTGCCTGCAGCTTATAGACCAATCAGATGAGTGACTACAGTACACACCATACTATAGAATAAGCATGTGTGATAAAGTAAACAATACCAATACCTCTACCTCAATACATGAATCGAGTAAGATAGTAAATAGAAATAGATTTAGAATCGACATAATATATTAAATCAATGTATTCATTACAGAGCAATTCAACAATGGTGAATAAGAAAAAAAAAAAAAAAATGCCGCCATTGGTGTGTGAATGTAAGTGTGAATGGGTGAATGAGCGGCACTTGTAAAGCGCTTTGGATAAAAGTGGCATGTAAGTGCAGTCCATTTATGATAATTCGTAGGCTACGTGAGTTAGCTCTAAGCTGTACTCTGAAACGGCTATGTGCATGCGCTTAGGAGTCTCAAAATAATGTTGATGTTAATCTTCCTTAAATACACCCCACCTAAAATTATAGACCATTATGAATCTACCAGATGAACCAAATGGGAAGACCTCACTCTGGC
Source organism: Borostomias antarcticus (assembly GCF_949987555.1). Classification (NCBI taxonomy): domain Eukaryota; kingdom Metazoa; phylum Chordata; class Actinopteri; order Stomiiformes; family Stomiidae; genus Borostomias; species Borostomias antarcticus. The sequence goes on from NC_140251.1 coordinate 17,666,176, forward strand.
CACATGAGAGTGAACAATACTAATAAAACAGTTCAAAATAACCGAGCCACCTCCGGATCATGTACCCTCCAGTGATAAGAGATCACAAGCAACATTCTTTAGGATCGAATGAAAATACATTAGAATTTTGTTCGGTCTTCCTGCAAAACTGTGTAATATGTGTAAACATTAACCAAACAAAACCAAAACCATTCTTTATATTACAAGAATAATATAACAAGAATATTATCTATTCTTAATATTACCACTTGTAAAATAACCATCAACATCATACTAAATATGGGCATTAAAAACTTATAATGCTAATTCAGAGTCTTCCTCACTTCATCTTCCTCTCCGGCAAGTGTGCCCATCCTCCTGCTGGCTATACCAGTTGGTGTGGATAAGCTCATCCTCATCAGGTCACCCCTGAACTGGCCTACACTGGACTGGACTGGACTGGATTCTACTGTACTGTACTATACTGTAGTCCCCTGTACTGACCAGCCATCTGTCTGTACCCTAGGGATGCAGCCGGTGCTGTACTCAGTCAGAGAGGCCCTGGAGGGACGGCCTCACTGGGTCAGAACCGGCTCTGAGATCTGCTACTACAGGTGAGGAGGCTCACAAGAACCCTGCAGAACAGGCTGGGTCCCCCACATACAGACCAATCACAAGAACCCTGCAGAACAGGCTGGGTCCCCCACATACAGACCAATCACAAGAACCCTGCAGAACAGGCTGGGTCCCCCACATACAGACCAATCACAAGAACCCTGCAGAACAGGCTGGGTCCCCCACATACAGACCAATCACAAGAACCCTGCTGAACAGGCTGGGTCCCCCACATACAGACCAATCACAAGAACCCTGCAGAACAGGCTGGGTCCCCCACATACAGACCAATCACAAGACTGTGTGACTGGAGGTTCAAGGGGACACATCTTAAACAAGTTCATAGTGAACATGTTGTCCCCCACCCATGATGCATGTTCCTTTGTGGTAATGAATGTGAGTGGATTTTTTTTTTTTTTAAGGAAAATATTTTCATATTTTGTCTGAAGTAAAAGAGCCCCTGAGCGCTTTCTATAAATTCTGGAAATCTAGAAAACCGCACAAATGACTCCTCAGTTG
>NC_140251.1:17672288-17697288 GCF_949987555.1 Borostomias antarcticus
GTAACATATTAATATGACAGTTAACTTTACGGACAGTATGAACAATGGGAGTTTTAAATGATAAAGTGGAATAGAGTCATACACCAAGGTATTTGATTTTAACATTCTGCAAAGGAGTACTATCTTTACAGGTTACAACACACAAACCACAAATGGACTTCAGTTTATGTTTGGTACCAAAAATAATGATAAAGGATTTTTTTTTTATTAAGAAGTAATTTGTTATGCAAGAGCCACTCTTGCAGAATATTAAAATCAAATTGAAGAGAGGCTTGAACTTCAGATAAATCAGATTTTGATGTGTAAATAACAGTATCATCTGCATATAATTGAACTTTTGAGTTCAGAAGAATTATTGAAAATGGAAGATAAATCATTTACATATAAAGAAAAGAGAAGCGGCCCCAAAGTTGAGCCTTGAGGTACACCTCTTTGCTGAACCAACAAATCAGAACCGTCTAAGACAACACATTGTTTCCTAATATGGAGATATTAATTAAACCAGAGAATTGCATTATCAGAGAGACCTACAGTATAGAATGGAGTTTATCTAATAATAATTAACGGTCAATAAAATCAAAAGCTTTGGTTAAATCAATAAATATTGCACCAGTAACTTCACCTTTACCTGCAGCAGTAAAAACATAATTATTTATTTTTAGTAAGGCAGTAGTTGTTGGGTGATTAGGTCTGAAACCAGACTGAGAAGGCGATAAGATGTTATTGATCCTAAGATAATCGGAGAGTTGATAATAGACCAGTTTTTCAAATAATTTTGCAATTGAACAAATAATAGATATTGGTCTATAGTTATTACAATCAAGAACATCTCCTTTATGTAATGAACTTGTGCACATTTCCAGATGGTCAGTAATTCACCTGTTAATAGTGAGAGATTAAATACATCTGCAAGAGGATACATAAGAACATTGGCAGCTAGTTTAATAAATCTATTTTCCAACCCATCTACTCCAGCACTATTTCCATTAGATTCCATAATGGCACCCAGGACCTCAATTGGCAAGATTTTTTTGAAGGAGAATGAAGAGCTACAAGAAGATGAGATGTTGCTAAAAAAGTCACTGGTATATGAAACCAGAACGAGGGTAGAACATATAGAGACGAAATGTTGATTTAGTGCTTGAGCGACAGATAACGAGTCATGTAGAATTGCATTGTCAACTCTTATTTGAGTAATATTATACAGTATTTTTGTTTCATATTAGTGATATATTAAATTTTACGCCAAAATTGTTTTGAATTTTTGAAATCAGAGTTTAAACAATCACTATAATAATTAGATTTGGCATTACGAATTTTAGTTTTACTCAAATTACTAAATTGCTTGTACACTTCCCAATCCTCATTGTTCCTTCTCCTACGGTATGTTGACCAAGCATTATCCCTCTTCCTAAAGAGACTAATAAGCTCGGGAGTGATCCAAGGCAAATGCTCACCCCTGACCTTAACCATCTTCCAAGGAGCATGTCTATCAACCACTTCATTATACTCTGTGTAAAGAAAAGTCCCAGGCATCATGCACATTAGGAATTAACTGAAAACGGTCACAGTTTATATTAATTAAATCATAAATAATTAAATAGGATCCAGTTTCTTATGCTGCCTATTCTTGATCAACTTTGGGGGTGACTTGGGGAGTTACATTTTCCATACACAAAAATGATTAAATGATCACTGAAGCAATCAGACAAAGCACCGAACTTTATGATCCTATTTGGATGTGAAACAAGTATCCAATCAAGCAAAGAATGTGTTTTCTTAGTGACATGTGTGGGTTCATTTATTAAATGAGTGAGATTTATACTATTGAACTTTCTTTTAACTATGTCAGACGGTTTGTCAAGCCAATTTCTGTTAAAGTCACCTAATGAAATTAATTCACTCATGGAAGAAATAGAGGTAATAGTTGAGATCAGACAGTTAAATGAGTCAGCTGCTCTGTATATACTGCCTATGTGCAAACATTTATTTTATGGAAAATAATTTTAACAAAAACGGACCAAGCCACCTACAATAGCTGGACTACACTCTCTGAGAGCATTGTTTGGGGTTCTGTTGCCACTAAAGCCTGTCCATGCACAGCTAAAGTGAATGCATCATCTATCATGGTGAGCGAGTGTAAGTCTCCAGCATTGTGGGGTATCATTCAATTAAGGGATGTAATGAAATCATTGTTAATCTGCTGCCCTCCACGCCGATCACAACACAGCAAATGAAGACTAATTCATAATATGATGACATGATAATTACAAAGTCAGGAAGAATGGCACGCTGTGTGTTAATGTGATTAGGCATTTGGTGACATGCATGTCAGCAAGACAAGATGGCTAACGTAGGACTGAAGGGAATCCTGAGATAAAGTGTGGTTGGCTGATTAGCATAATGAACGCTTCCAATACACGAGCCAATGATGGGTAAATACTGCTTTTCACAAGGAGCTCACTGTTTATTTGTTTAAATGTTTTTTCATTCACCAAGACTAGGGCCAAACGGTTGGCAACTGAGAATTTTCGTATGAAGATATTTGTATTATCAGTACCTAAGTTCAAGGTCAAGTTCACTTTATTGTCATTGCACATGAGCACAACGAAATGAAATTGCAATACTTCATGTGCTCTTACACATAATGTTTTTACAGTATACACATACAGTACTAACACGTGACGAACAGTATAATACTGTACATATAAAATGCGGTGCCAAATGTGAACAGCGTTCAGTGTAAACAGTTCTACTGTAGCAGTTACTGTCCGTGTTTGGCAGTGTTCAGGTCTCATATGGCTCAGGGTAGAAGCTGTTTGTAAGTTTGTTTGTTCGTGATTGGATGGACCTGAACCATCTACCAGAAGGCAGCCGGTCAAACAGATGATGTCCAGGGTGGGATGGATCCTTCAGGATGCTAGCTGCTCTACTGAGGCAGCGAGAGCTGAGTAGGTCCTCCAGGGAGGGCAGTGAGAGCTGGGTAGGTCCTCCTGAGTAGATCCTCCAGGGAGGGCAGTGAGAGCTGGGTAGGTCCTCCAGGGAGGGCAGTGAGAGCTGAGTAGGTCCTCTAGGGAGGGCAGTGAGAGCTGGGTAGGTCCTCCAGGGAGGGCAGTGAGAGCTGGGTAGGTCCTCCAGGGAGGGCAGTGAGAGCTGGGTAGGTCCTCCAGGGAGGGCAGTGAGAGCTGGGTAGGTCCTCCAGGGAGGGCAGTGAGAGCTGAGTAGGTCCTCCAGGGAGGGCAGTGAGAGCTGGGTAGGTCCTCCAGGGAGGGCAGTGAGAGCTGAGTAGGTCCTCCAGGGAGGGCAGTGAGAGCTGGGTAGGTCCTCCAGGGAGGGCAGTGAGAGCTGGGTAGGTCCTCCAGGGAGGGCAGTGAGAGCTGGGTAGGTCCTCCAGGGAGGGCAGTGAGAGCTGAGTAGGTCCTCCAGGGAGGGCAGTGAGAGCTGGGTAGGTCCTCCAGGGAGGGCAGTGAGAGCTGGGTAGGTCCTCCAGGGAGGGCAGTGAGAGCTGGGTAGGTCCTCCAGGGAGGGCAGTGAGAGCTGGGTAGGTCCTCCAGGGAGGGCAGTGAGAGCTGGGTAGGTCCTCCAGGGAGGGCAGTGAGAGCTGGGTAGGTCCTCCAGGGAGGGCAGTGAGAGCTGGGTAGGTCCTCCAGGGAGGGCAGTGAGAGCTGAGTAGGTCCTCCAGGGAGGGCAGTGAGAGCTGGGTAGGTCCTCCAGGGAGGGCAGTGAGAGCTGAGTAGGTCCTCCAGGGAGGGCAGCGAGCAGCCGGTGATCTTCTGGGAGGTGTTGATGCCCCTCTGAAGGGCCCTTCTGTCCGCTGCTGAGCAGCTGGTTACCACGGTTACCACGCAGACATGCAGGACGTCAGCACACTCTGGACGGAGCAGCGAGAAGCGCCATCAGCTTCTCCTGCAGGCTGTTCTTCCTGGGGATCCTCACGAAGTAGAGTTGCCGCTGCGCCTTCTTGACTACGACGCTGGTGTTGGTCGTCCAGGAGAGATAGTAGTCCAGTATCTGATCTAGACAGCATTCTCCTCGTCTGATGTCAAATGTGTTCGAGGCATTTCGCTGTGAAAAACTCCTATGCTGTTGAGCTAGGACTCGTATGCCTGAGGTTTGCAGTGTCTATTTCCTAGGTTGTGTGGTTTGAGAGATCCTCCACACGCCCACGGTACGCCCTGGTCTTTTAGCTTAGTGCTGCTCAGGGACTCCGTGTTCTCCCCCGGCCCCGCGGTCCCAGTCCATCACCCCCGCCCCATCTCTCACACCCCATTGGTCAGATGGGCTGGTCGAGCTACATTAGGTCACTATAATGACTTCTTTTAGGCAGCACGGGGTTTGCTCAACTCCATCACACACAGGGTAGACGGCTACCACTTGCTACGACTGTCAGCCATACAAACAGTGCCATGCGTTAGGGGGTCCGCAACCTTTACGATCAGAAGAGCCACTGGGCCAAAAATATTATAAATATAAAATCTGATTGCAGCCGCAAAACATTTCAACATCAACCACTTCATTTCTTGCATTCTGGGGAATCTTTATGCAGATACCAATTTGTGCTGGAGGATGATAAATGAAAATTAAGATGTTAAAAAATAACCGTTATTATTTCCATGTAATTGTTTGCCAAAGCCAGGGAGCCACTGGAGAGGGGATAAAGAGACGCATGGGTTGCAGACCCCTGCCTGAGGGGAGAGTGTATTTTAACCTGAGGAGAGAGTGTATTTTAACCTGAGGGGAGAGTGTATTTTAGCCTTAGGGGAGAGTGTATTTTAACCTGAGGGGAGAGTGTATTTTAACCTGAGGGGAGAGTGTATTTTAACCTGAGGGGAGAGTGTATTTTAACCTGAGGGGAGAGTGTATTTTAACCTGAGTGGAGAGTGTATTTTAGCCTTAGAGGAGAGTGTATTTTAGCCTTAGGGGAGAGTGTATTTTAACCTGAGGGGAGAGTGTATTTTAGCCTTAGAGGAGAGTGTATTTTAGCCTTAGCGGAGAGTGTATTTGGGAGTTACATAATGTATATTGTGAATCTACTTTTGCTGATCGTCTTGTCTCCTTCAGTCCAAGGTGACTCATGACTGATGGTGTCAATTGGAACATTGGAATTGGAATGTTTTTTTTTTTTTCCCAGAATGCTTGAGGTAGGGTCCAATTTGAGCTCCAGGCAACACCCTAATAGCTGTTTTGACAGATCCATTCCCTTTTTTCTGTTATAGCTGGGGGATACACTTCATTACAGCCATTTAGCTGACGCTTTGCTGAAGGCAAAGTGCAAGAATTGCAAACTAAAAATACAATAGATGCTTTAGAGGGAGGATCCTGGTAGTACCTCTTGAAGAGGTGAGTTTTCAACCTGCGCCGAAAGATGGGCAGCAACTCTGCTGGGCTGTCCTGACATCAGTACACAGTTCATTCCACCACTGCGGGGCCAGAACGGAGAAAAGCCCTGACCGTGTCGATTGACCGCAGGGGCCTCGGAGTGACAGGGAAACCAGTCGCCCCGAGGTAGCATAGCGTAGCGTTCGGGAGGGGGTGTAGGGTTTGACCATGGCCTGGAGGTGGGAGGGAGCTAATCCTCATAGTACTGCATGTTTCACAAAGACTCCACTGCAGAAGCTGTGCAGCTGCCTCAGCATATACGTACATCTGCTAAACCCTTGTAAATAATGAAGTGGTTGTCACACAGTTATAACACATTTATGAACCCTTTATAAAACATGGCATGCGGGTATAGGGTGCTGGAGAAACAGCAGACTCACTGACAGGGCGGTCGGAAGCTACTGAGCGACGCAGACACGCATTGTCTCACACATTGTCAGACACGCAAGTCTCACAGGCCTCTCATATCCTTATTACCCTGTCTCTCCAGTGGAGGAAGAAAGAGAAGGCTTCCTCCTCCTCCTCCTCCTGCATGGCTGTGGGCCAGAGTGTCATGCTAGATGAGATTGTGTTTGATAATTAACAACCTGCCGAAACGAGCCGCACCACCAGTTGCAGTGGAACATTCTTAATTAATAAAATTGAGGAGGGGGGGGGGGGGGGGGGTGGGCAAAGCTACATATTCATAAGCTTTGCGGGGCAAATTTGTCGTGTGATTATAAATGGACAACACTGATTTGTACTAATGAAACCTGATTTGCATATGCAGGGCAGGATTACTCAGATTGCTTTGGATTGCTCAAGGCCTGCTTTGTTCTTTGGAGTCGGTGCACATGTGCGTGTGTGTCAGTCTGTGTGTGTGAGAGACGAGAGACGCTGTCTCTGTTTGAGCCGATGTCTTTTTGCCTGTCTGCGTGTTTGTCTGCCTGTCTGTGTGTCTGTCTTCTCGTCTGTGTGTCTGTCTGTCTGTCTGTCTGTCTGTGTGTCTGTCTTATCGTCTGTGTGTCTGTCTGTCTGTTTGTTTGTTTGTCTAGTTGTCTGGCATGTTTTATCCTGCCACACCATACTGTACCACTAGAGCACACAATTAAGTTCCTGTGTACAGTAGATTTGATTGATTGAGTGATTAACTGTTTGATTGTTCTTCTCATGATTATTATTAGTTATTTATTTTTGTCGACCTGCTTTGGCAATATTTACTGTGTACAGTATGTCATGCCAATAAAGCTATTTTAATTGAAGATTGAGAGAGAGATAGAGAGAGAGAGAGAGAGAGAGAGAGGGAGGGGTGGGATTCTTCCTGAATGACAATATAAATTATACGTTTTTCCCAGCTCAAATAGACCACTCTGGTGGTAAATTGAGTCTCCTGCTCTGGCCTGATGTGATACCTCTCACTTTAATACTATCAGCTGGACGCTTCCACAAGATGCCTGCGTTTCATCTCCGTCCACCGTACCTCTCTACCTCCTATCCATCCATTTCCAATTCAGTCTCAAATAAATCTTATGCTTCTCATTGGGTTTGAAAAGGTTTTCTTTTTTTCCATAATATGATTTTTTCCCTCTTTTCTCTGTCTCTTTCTCTTGATTTCACTCTGCATTGTTTCATCAAAGAATATTCCATCCCATTACCTTCTCATACTGCACCGTCTACCCTGACAGATTATGGATTTGTAGATTAATGCCGATTGAGAAAGCTGCTATGTATATCTCATTTTGCTTTTACAAAAAGTATAAACAAATTATTTTTTTCGCACCAGATTGTTCCGGCTCATTAGGATTCAATTAAATGTGCGAGTCAGGAGAGCATGATGAGGGAGGCTTAGTTTTCAGATCTCAGAAACTCATTACAGCCTGATCAATTCTGCAGTCTGAGGATCCTGTCTCTTTCTAGCCAATCATTTGTGAGGATTGTCTGCCAGAGATCTAATCGCCGGGCAGAATTACTTCTGTTGTGTACCTCTACTTTTCGCCATATATGCATTTGTAATGGAATTTAATCTGATCTAAAGTAAAAGATTTGCCAAGGTTCGCTCAAAGAGGTCAAGTCTGGTTTATTGAGAAAACATACGAGCGCAAGGACTTCAGGATAACGCACGTGAGTGGTATCCAGCAGAAGTGAAGTAGGCTCGTCTTGCGCGGCCTTATATTAGAGCAATACATGGATGTGACGCTATCAGAGATTTGGTTGGCTAACCCATCTGTACACGTCACGGCGGACATCATCACCAGTGGTCGAGAATACAGACACGTGACATGAGAAAGCGCGGTACACTTTGAATATATTTCAGGCGGAGACAATAGAATAATGGAAAAGTCACCCTAGGCCAAACAGGAAGTCTAAGGTGTGAGCCCTTCCTGTCATGGTGAGAAAACCACGGTAGGGGTGGTTTGAGGCCAGTTGTCTCTAAAATTCCATGACACATTTTAGAAGACTGGTTTTATCGATTCACAATTTTGGGGCATGCAGATCTACGAAAGATTCACTAGATCAGATTGCAGTGTTGATTCCCTCAGTTTGACAGTCGGTGAATAACGCCCCTCCATCCCACCCTCCCTCCTTCCTCCCCCTTCCTCTACCCATCCCCCTTCCCATCCCCTCCTCTCTCCCCCTTCTCCCTCCCTCCCCTCCCCCAGGTAACCGACCCTGCATAGTGCTGACTGCGCGGGTTCACCCGGGAGAGAGCAACGCCAGCTGGGTGATGAAGGGCACGCTGGAGTTCCTGTGTTCCGACGACCCCGTGGCGGAGAGCCTCCGAGAGGCTTTCATCTTCAAGATCATCCCCATGCTCAATCCAGACGGGGTCGTTAATGGCACGTGAGTCTGAACCTGAACAAACCTGAACCTCACCCTAGGCCCTGACCCCCACCCCCACCCTCAAATGGGGCGCTTACCTGAACTCCCTGACCCCTGGGACATCAACATCTGACACATATGTTGACCTCTGATCTATGACCCTGGCCTGATCCCAACTGTCACCTCTCTGACCTGACACGGTCATTCAAGTAGCATCTTCTCTGAACTCGACCTGTCACCTTTGACCTCGGTAGTATATCCCCTGGGCTGACCCTCGTGACACCCCCATGCTAACTGGGACATGGTGGAGTAGGTGGTTGAAGTTGTTGTAGTGTCAGTAACCTTGCCTTGTGGTAGTCCTCAAGCTGATCAACATCATGGATGAGAACAAGATAGGGGCCTGGAAATGCCTGGACATGTACTTGCCAAACGTAGTTTTCAAATGTAGAAATGAATGTGTGGCTGTTTTGATTCATTGATTGATTGATTTTATATTTGTAGTGCTTTTGATTTATTTATTTTATATTTGTAGTGCTTTTATGTTTTATATTATTTGCCCTGTTGTGGGCTACGGCAGTCCTGCTGAGGACTAGAGATCTGGTTTGGAACCCTCTGAGTAGGTGATCCAGTGTAAGTAAGTAGTAAGTAAGTAAGTAGTAAGTAAGTAGTACGTAAGTAAGTAAGTAGTAAGTAAGTAAGTAAGTAAGTAAATAAGTAAGTAAGTACTTAATTACTTACTTACTTACTTACTTACTTACTGAGTAGGTGATCCAGTGTAACACCTGGTCTGAACATGTGTTGACTAGTTCCTTCTCCAGGTGCGCTACTCTGGCATGAGCTAGGAAGTAACATGGATTTACATACCCAGACAGTTAATTGATTTGGAGCCAACTTTAAAGGGGAGGTGTCCGCTAAAACTTGCCTAGCAACTCATATCTATGCAAATACAGAGGTGTGTCATACCCTTTTGAAATGGAAATCGCGATTTGACAGTTGAAAGGTCACCAAAGGTCTTTCATCCCAGATTCCAGATAGGGAGAAATAACTTATACATGAGAGCTTCCCCAATGAGAGATGAGAGTTACTGGAGGGTGGCAAGGAAGGTTTTAATTTCCTCCTCTTGTGTTCAACCATTCACACACACACACACACACACACACACACACGCACACACACACACACACACACAGACACACACACAAACACACACACACACACACACACACACACAAACAAACACACACACATTTTAATCATTTAATTATGTCCACATAATGAAACAATGCATACAGGGACACAAATACTAAAGGCACAGATTAGTCTACACTCACAATTAACATGGACAATGTCTTTCACATACAAAACACATCACTCATGGGGACAAGTAGCAACGTCTCCGCCATATATGGCGGCTGCCAATAATTGCAGAGACAGCAATACTTGGTGAGCCTTTTAGCTTCCTTCTTGGACATCCCAAGTACAGTAGACATAGTCCTCTGACAACCAACCTATGAACATGTCCAAGGCTGCCAAATATAAAAACAAGTAGTGTACACCTGTAGCCTAGCTCTGAGATGGTATTTACGAGAGGTTGGTATTTCAAGACCTTAGTCATAAAGGCTTCCTCGAGGCTTGTAGGTGAGGTGAAGGTGCATGCTATCTCTAATACAGACACTTCTCTGGACTCTTCATGAACCACAACAACATCTGGGCCCCGTACTACGAAGTTCCTTCAACATATCCAGGATAACTTTTCGCTAGCTTGCTCGAGTAAACCCGACAACCGCACCCCGGATAAACGGTACTACGACGGTGGCTATCAACACGTCAAGTCTACCCAGCTGATCCAATCTAGCTATGAGCGCGTTCACGGTAAAAGGGGAGGTATTTGCTCAAAATGACCAATCGCATAGACCTACCTTAGTATGGGTATTCGGACACAGCCATGGACAAGGCAAACAATACGCATAACCAAGTTCCGTCCACCGTATTTTACACAAGAGGAGCAATAATATAGAAATATGAACTATAGGCGCAACACAGTCGCTACTGCCAAAGGCAGGAACGAAAGCTGGGAAAATACTGCCTACATTTTATCATTATCCTCCACATGAACACGATAGGCTAGATCATTGGGCTGTGCCTATTCTTATGGTGTGTAAAGCAATTGTAGCCTATATCAATATATCTTATTCTTTCAGCTGCAACCCCTAGACTGGCAGGGGACGCTTAAATAAAGCAAATGTAGGCTATAGTTTTGAATAGTTTCAGGGTGGAGTAGACAATGTGAAGTCTCTATACAAGAGGAACTAGAGATAAAACAGGCTATTAAGATGGAAAAGGTGAAGCTTGGGGTGGAGAAGTAGGCTTATTGTCAGGCATTGGTGCTACAGTATCACAATTCAATTAAAATGTAGCCTACTTCTCTTTGTTCCTAGGAACGGGAGGCTAGTCTAATAAATCAACATTAAAGACTTGAACATTAAATAAAAAATGAGTGTTTTTACTTGGTTCTCCGCATCACCCACAGCCTACATAAAACTGCAGGTAGACTAATAAAACGCAAGCCATTGCATAGTCTACAGTCTACGACTGTAAATGCACAAGGCAAAATATGGCTGAAGCAGCTGTCATTCTTCAATTTTTCATATGATATCGGGGAAAGCCAAAGAGGGGTTGTCGGTTTGTAAAAAGTCTTCTTAAGAACCTCTCACTGTTCGCGCACAGCAGATTATTGTTTATTCGCACACTGAAGTTCCATATAGAATCTTAACGTCCATATGCCTTTTTCCAAGTGAATTGATCGGTCAGCGGGCAGTGCTTCATACGTTTTGATCCATAATCTGGAACTTAACCTGCCCCGGAGCAGGTTAGCTCGGCAGCATAAGTTACCATGGCGATACAGCACGGTGAAAAGTGAACTACCTTCGTAGTACGGATAAACCAGGCTTGAACCTGAAGTTATCGCGCTAACCCTGTAATCCTGTTTCGTAGTACAGGGCCCTGGTGTGTTAGCAGACAACTGTGAAAAGGCATATTGGTCGTTCCAGAGATGGAACATAGATGCATTGACGCAGGCATGTGTGAACATTTTCACTGATGCTGGGGAGTGGTGTGATATGTCCTTAGGTTCACTATTCTATCATGATGTGCTACGCATGTACATTCCTTTGTAAGCATAACAGCCATTCAAGATATGCGATAGTGTTTAGGTAACCTGTTCTGTGGTGTGATGCAAGCAATGAGGAACACACACACACACACACACACACACACACACACACACACACACACACACACACACACACACACACACACACACACAAACAACTGCACCCTTTCTCTTCCCTGTGGCAGGATTACACAGACTCAGTCACACAGTGACTGCTGCTGTTTGCTGCCCTGTAACATAACACAGAGGGTTTGGTTTGCAGATAATTGCTCTGAGTTGAGAAAAACAATCTGTGTTGGACAGCTGTTCTGACCAGGGGGCAGGAGAGATGTGAACCAATCTGACCTCTGACCTCTGACCTCTGACCTCTGACTAGCAGCATTGTGGTTTGTCCTTACAGTATCTCACTGATTGCAGAGAAAGAGAGAGAGAGAGAGAGAGAGAGAAAAAGAGTGCGAGTGCGAGAGAGAGAGAGAGAGAGAGAGAGAGAGGGGGGGGGGGGTTATAGAGAGATAAGAAGAGACATAGTTTAGTTTAGTTTATTTGACGATGAAGAAAGACAACAGTCAGACAACTGCATCACAGCTTAAAACATTGTGAAGAACAGCACAATAACGTCTCAGACTTATTTCCATTGTATAGAGCTTAATGTGTTGACAAAGAGACACACACACACACACACACACACACACACAGTCACACATAAAAAGTTAGAGAGAGTGTGTGAGGACAAGGTGATAACAGTGTGCAACATGTTTGCATTTAACAGTAGAGGGATGTCTGTCTGTCTGTCTGTCTGTCTGTCTGTCTGTCTGGTTGTCTGTCTGTCTGTCTGTCTGTCTGTCTGTCTGTCTGTCTGTCTGTCTGTCTGTCTGTCTCGATGGAGGGAGTGAGGGAAGGAGGGAGGGAGGGAGTGTGGGAAGGAGGGAGGGAGGGAGGGAGGGAGGGAGGGAGGGAGGGAGGGAGGGAGGGAAGGACTCTCCATTTTTGAAGCCACCACATCTCCATGCAGGGCCGGTCTGGCTGCTCTGCTTCACTCACTGACAGCTTCCCTGTCAAATCTCCAACACACCCTTTCATTTTCTCTCTCTCCGTTTTGCTCTCTGTCCCCCCCCCTCCACCACCAGCTCTCCATACATGACAGAGCCTTGCCCATCCAGGCGTGCAACCACAATCCACCATGGCTGTGAAATTGAGTAAGCGGGGGCGGTCTATCATTTATCTATCTTCATACCTTCAGCGACAGGATTTGGTGGGAAATGCATCCTCAGAGCATCCCTGACGTCGGGGCATTTGAGGGCCACGCTGTGGAATGGTTATTGATTTCCTCTGTGACAGCGTGGTATCGGACGAGGCTTTTGAGGCGGGAATGTGACGACTCGGCGTCATCGTTGACCGTTGACCGGAGCTGTTCTATTCATTTCTATCGCAAACAGCTCAACTGTTTCTAACAGACTAAAGCTTCATTTGTACTCAGTCGACAAGTGTCGTACGACAAATGTCTGTTGACAGAAAAAAAATGTCGACCGACATTTCGCATTTATACTTCAGCGAAGTGTCTGATCACCTCCATGGTGACTTGCAGACGTTGATTGGCTGATTGATCCATGGCAATGAAGGTGCCTTCATTCTAGCTATCCAATCACAGCTGTGTGATGAAAGTGACGGCGTCTGCGTCATTGGAAAGTTTGTTAGGTGCAAGACACCCCTGTCCGACACAAAAAAGTGTCGACAGTGACGTTGTTTCTGTTTGTCGACACTTTCAAAAGTGTCATATGACGAAGTGTAAATTCCCATAGAATCAATCAATCTCCCATTGAAATGAATGGGCGACAAGTGGGTTATCAACAATATAGAAATGTAAGTTAACGTTTTCCTTTTATCACCCATCACGAATCATGTGTTCCTAAGAGGAATTTACCACGGACTGGAGAATACAATTCACTTCAAGTCTTTGATATTCGACCCACAGTGTCATCCCTGAATCCAAGTGGTTAATCACCCCTGAAATTAAATTTGTTCTGCGATTAATTAAGATGACTGACATTGCACTATATTATTCTGATCTTATCTCAATTCAGCTTCAGTGGAAACGACTTGGCCCTCATAAAATGTGCTTCAGTCTCTTAAAGAAAAAATGTTGTGTGAGACTACAGTGGCTCTTCAACATGTATGTACCTGTGTGTTAACTGGTCATTTCTCACCAGTGTTACCTGGTCATTTCTCACCTGATAGGTCAGAGAGAGAGAGGGAGTGATAAGAGGTGATAGGAGGACTGAGGAAGAGAGAGAGGGTCTGTGATAGAGGACAGAGAGAGAGAGAGGGTCTGTGATTGGAGGATTGAGAGAGGGGGTCTGTGATAGGAGGACTGAGAGAGAGGGGGTCTGTGATGGGAGGACTGAGAGAGAGGGGGTCTGTGATAGGAGGACTGAGAGAGAGAGAGAGGGTCTGTGATGGGAGGACTGAGAGAGGGGGTCTGTGATAGGAGGACTGAGAGAGAGGGGGTCTGTGATAGGAGGACTGAGAGAGAGAGAGAGGGTCTGTGATGGGAGGACTGAGAGAGGGGGTCTGTGATAGGAGGACTGAGAGAGAGGGGGTCTGTGATTGGAGGACTGAGAGAGAGGGGGTCTGTGATTGGAGGACTGAGAGAGAGGGGGTCTGTGATTGGAGGACTGAGAGAGGGGGTCTGTGATTGGAGGATTGAGAGAGAGGGGGACTGTGATTGGAGGACTGAGAGAGAGGGGGTCTGTGATAGGAGGACTGAGAGAGAGAGAGGGGGTCTGTGATTGGAGGATTGAGAGAGGGTCTGTGATTGGAGGATTGAGAGAGAGGGGGACTGTGATTGGAGGACTGAGAGAGAGGGGGTCTGTGATAGGAGGACTGAGAGAGAGAGAGGGGGTCTGTGATTGGAGGACTGAGAGAGAGGGGGTCTGTGATTGGAGGACTGAGGCATCCAGCTGTCCCACTTGTCTGATCCCAGTGTTCACTGGAGCAGAAACAGAACAGACAATCCAGCCCAAACTGTCTTCTTGACTGTCTTCACACACACAGACACACAGACACACAGACACACACACACACACACACACACACACACACACACACACACACACACACACGCACTTAAAGCACTGAAAGCATGCCGGTATAATTGTTGTCTCTCTCTCTGTGTTTGTCTCTGACTGCCGTTGTACGCATGCATTCTGATGTTGTCATCATTCCTGGGAGTAGCTAGCTTGGGAAAGACAATGTGTTATTCTTAGTCGGTTTGATTTAGTGGATGAGATTCACACCTCCTCAGTCATCTCCTGTCTGTCTGTGTTCATGTCTGCCTGCCTCCCTGTCTGACTGTGAATGTCAATGTCAATGTCATTTTATTTAAATAGCACCATTCATACCAGGGCTTGACATACATTTGAATTTTCCCAGTGGATTTTCAAAGTTACTGGCCCCAATGTTGTATCACTAGCCTGGAAGATATAGCCACATTTTGTTAACGCTTAAACAGGACATGCATGGCAAGCATTTAATAGAATCAGTGGTTTGTCACCGAGTGAAGAGTGCTTCTACAAGTGGTTGATCATCATCATGCCTCAGAAGAATGATGCGATACAAGTACATGTAAAGTCAATGTTTGTGATGATGGGATCTAGTCAGCAATTACTAAGAGCTAATCCTTCAAACATATTAGCTAGTTAGCGAGCTATTTCCCTTAAGAGCTGTCTAATGTTTTCACTCACTTGTCTGCATACGCTGGCATAGATCGGCAAATCTTGCAAAATACTTCTCCCTTCTCCTCATCACACCCTAGCCAAGGCCAGCGATCTGGCCAGTGAGGCTGGAAAACTCTCTTTGTTTTTTTTCATACTCCCTGTCTCACAGTGCTTCTGGTGAAAGGTCTTTTCAGTTGTTTTTTGCCAGGTTTTTGGCCGGCAGCAGGTGCCTTCAGAAACATTTTATTAGTGTCTATTGATTAGCGGCTATGTACAAGGTATTCGGCTGGCGAGTTCTCGCGCTGGCGTGTTGGAACACTCTGCTGATTGGGGAACACTGAGAAAATGTATTGTTCCACCTGGAAAGCGTAGCAAAACATCAACGTTTTGTGGGGGCTGAACTCGCCCGTGATCTCTGCGTCTGTGCTCTCTGTCTTGTTTGTGGAATGAGACTGCAGCCGCGGTGCCAGACTACTCTCCCAAAACGATTCGTAGTCGCAAATCTCTCACACAATAATGTATTTTATTATGGGTAGACAATTGTAAACTATATATAATCTCACAGTTATATTAGCTCTGGCCCGAGCAGGCCATTGAAAAGCGTTATTTACTGGCCCGGAGGTGTTCCAGACAGCACCGAGCCAGTGCTTATGTCAAGCCCTGCACACAATCAATGTAGATGGATACAAACATATAAACAGTGAGAACAGATTTAAAAGAAACAATAAAAGTAAAAGAATTAAAAATGAATCCCTGTTGTCTGTCTGACTGTTTGCCTCCCTGTCTGTCTGACTGTCTGTCTGCCTCTCCTCCTATGATATGGATCCCTGGGCCAAAAATGTGTGTGTGTGTGTGTGTGTGTGTGTGTGTGTGTGTGTGTGTGTGTGTGTGTGTGTGTGTGTGTGTTTGTGTACAGTATGTGTGTGAGGGAGCAGCCAGGCGATCTGTCTGTCTATTTACAGTATGTGTGTAGGCCCAACTTTCTGTTTGTGTGAGCTGCATCATATCCCTCTATCTGTGCACAAACTGTAGTAAGGACCATCCTGTTATAATAGAGAAATACCAGACACTGTATGAGGTCTCTCAGCTTCCCATAATCATACTGAGACTGTCATTCTCTCTCCCTCTCGTTTCTCTCCATCTTGTCTCTCTCTTCTCCCTCTCTGGTTTTCTCTCTCTCTCAATATCCTGCAGTCCTGTAGGGATGTTAACAGTTGACCGATAACCGCTAAAAAGAATTCTAACCCATTGATCTCATCAGTTAAAATGGTCAATTTTGGAATTTACGTGCATAGCCCATCAACTGGGATGTAAAGGAAAACAACTCTTAAATCCAACAGTAGAGGGCGCTGTGCTACCATTTCAGATGTCAGCTGTCACATGATTAGCAACATTTGCTCTCACAGAGTCAGACCACAATATGAAGTGAGCAAAACAGAGTTTGGACATGAATGAAGAGCGCTGCAAAATGTGCTATGCAATACTACGACAACACAGGCAGTACCACATATGTAGTAAACATCCACAAGCCACATTTCGTCTCAGACTGAGTGTAGCCTATTTATTTTAAGTTATTGTCTAGTTGACAATAAC
Organism: Borostomias antarcticus; assembly: GCF_949987555.1. Classification (NCBI taxonomy): domain Eukaryota; kingdom Metazoa; phylum Chordata; class Actinopteri; order Stomiiformes; family Stomiidae; genus Borostomias; species Borostomias antarcticus. The sequence goes on from NC_140251.1 coordinate 17,688,945, forward strand.
GTTACTCTTATCTAACGTTATGGCTCTAGCCATGTTTTTTCCCCATAACGTTACTGCAATGGATATACTGTAAAGTCTGCTGGTGGAACTCGCTTCAAATCCATACCTACCAAAACATAATGACCAGCTAACATTAGCTGAATTAAGAAACTTGCTGCTTGACCTTTCAACTTTATCTGTCAATGAAGACCATTGCCAGTGGTCTCTTAACAGATTAGCACGGCGTCTCCTGTGATTCCCTCGCCAAATCAAGGGTTAGTGAGGTAACTTCAGGTTTAACACTGGGCTGTCAGCGTCACCACGGTGGTTCACTCTTTACCGGGCCGTATCGCCATGGTAACGTATGCTGCAGAGCTAACCTGCTCATAGATCAAAACATATGAAGCATCGCCTGCTGACCAATCATTTCACTTGGAAAATGGCACCGTTCCTAGATCCCCTGGACCTCAGTGCGTTCCTAGATCCCCTGGACCTCAGTGTGTTCCTAGATCCCCTGGACCTCAGTGTGTTCCTAGATCCCCCCACCTCAGTGTGTTCCTAGATCCCCTGGACCTCAGTGTGTTCCTAGATCCCCCCACCTCAGTGTGTTCCTAGATCCCCCCACCTCAGTGTGTTCCTAGATCCCCTGGACCTCAGTGTGTTCCTAGATCCCCTGGACCTCAGTGTGTTCCTAGATCCCCTGGACCTCAGTGTGTTCCTAGATCCCCTGGACCTCAGTGTGTTCCTAGATCCCCTGGACCTCAGTGTGTTCCTAGATCCCCTGGACCTCAGTACGCAACTAGTGAGAGGTTCTCTTAGGAAGGAAAGCATTTTTCCAGGCCGACAAAAAACACTTTCCCTGATGAGTACATCATGTGAAAGACACAGATTGCCAATGGAGGGAATGTCTTCTCTTTGTTTACTTGAGTCATATTTTGCTTGTGAAGTTGTGCGCTTACAGTCCCGCAGACCGTAGGCTATGCGCTGGCTAGCGTTTTATTAACACAGGTAGTTTCATGTAGGCTGTGGGTGATGTGGAGAACCAAGCAAAAACACTGCCAAACACAACCAAACAACAACAAACTTTTTATTCCATTTTCAACTCTTTATTGTTGGTGATTTATTAGGCTACTTCCGTTTCTAGGAACAAAGCGAATTACATTTTAATTGAATTGTTACCCATGCCTGGAAATAAATGAGTTACGGAAGCACTTTATTTGTACTCTTGTATTATTTGTTTGTATTATTTTTTAGCTTTATCTCGAGCTCTAAACTCCTTGTCCAGCAGGACCTCACATTCAGCTCCCACCTGAAACTACATCATTTATACACTTGTTTTAACATTTAAGTGTTGTCCCTTTACAAGGCTCACTAAGTTGCAGCTGAAAGAACAAGGCTAGGCCTTTTCTTGCCTTACATGTCATAAATAAATATACATATAAGCAAACATTTATGGCATAGCCTACACAATTGTAATTGTAGTCAGACCTACTCGTTCATAATGGTGCAAAGATAAGCCTAAGTATGCATTCGCACAGTCGGCAGTATTTTGCCAGCTTTCCCTCCTGTATCGTCGTGATACCAGTTAAGCATGATTGGCTGTTCGACTCAGTCAAGCCAGCTAATGGAAAGTGATCCTGGTTTTGTCGGACTTGCTTCATAGTACAGGTCCCTGGTTCTGTCAAGGCGAACTGGACCCAGTCAGCAGGGAGAACCTCAGCTTGGGGAACACAGGGGGCGCTGTTTCGGCATCACCAGCAGGAGCGCTGGCACAGTCGAGGGTTGCTCTCCCCCTCCCACTTCCATCAGTCTTTCCCCTTCTCCTCCCCTCTCTCCCTCCCCATCCCTCCCTCTCTCCTTCCCCTTTCCTCCCTCGCTCTATCTCCGTCCCTCCACCTCTCCCCACCTCCCCTCTCTCATTCTCCCTCCCGAGAGAACATGTCCTCCCCAGGCTCTGAGAATCACACAGCAGCCTGATTCCATTCTCTGTCTTCTGCTGACTCAGCACAGCATCTATCTTCAAGGTAAAAGCGATCAAAACCCATTAAGGGTCAGTTGTGCTATAAAGGACCCACAGTAGCTAACCAAATGCTTTTCTTCTACCACTCCTTGGAATATTTCTCCATGATAATGCATTTCTTTCTAACTGTTTACGTTGTTATTTTTGTTTTAAAGTCTGTTTTAAAGTCAAGGTCACATCTCGAGCAGTAGCAACATCTAAAAGCACACAGGCACACACACACACACACACACACACACACACACACACACACACACACACACACACACACAGACTAGCATACTCTCATTATAATGTTTTATTTTGAAGTGAAGTGAATTCACATACACAGTCTTGTTATGCCTCTACGTTTATACTCTGCATTTTCAAACAACCTCCCCCGTGTCTTTCAACAAATCTGTCCTCAAACATCCCATCCAGGAAGTAAACCTCAGCAGAGACTACAGTTGCAGAGCTGTGTCAATCTCTGTTTGTGCTGTTTCATGGTTTCCTTACATGGTGGCAAAGATCAGAGGGATATGCACTGCAGAGAGAGAGAGAGAGAGAGAGAGAGAGAGAGATAGAAGGGGAGAGAGGGGAAAGGAGAGAGCGATAGAGGGAGATTGAGAGAGAGGGATAGAGAGAGAGGGAAAAGGAGAGAGAGGGGTATAGGGTGATCGAGAGAGAGGGGGAGAGAGGGAAATGAGAGAGAAAGGGAGAGGGAGAGAAAAGGAGAGAGAGATAGAGGGAGATTGAGAGAGAGGGAAATGAGAGAGAAAGGGAGAGAGAGAAAAGGAGAGAGATATAGGGAGATCAAGAGAGAGGGGGAGAGAGGGAAATGAGAGAGAAAGGGAGAGAGAGAGAAAAGGAGAGAGAGAGGTAGAGAGAGGGTGGGAGAGGGGGGGGGGGCGGGAGGAAGCATGTCTGAGCTGTATTAAAATGTTGTGATGCATGAGGGCGGTCCAGGGGAGGACGTTGACGTATGGCGGGGGTCCCAGTGGGCTGGAGGGAGACGCGGGGGTGATGAATAGAGGGGCAGGGGGAGCTGTTCATCATTCTGCACAGGTTGGCCACCGCTGACCACAGGCTGCCTGGTCAGATAAGACCGAGCCCGAACCCTGGCCCCCTGCTCCCTCAACAACAGACACGTGCGCTGTGCACGTATGCAGACTGCCGATCACACACGCACACACACACACACATGCACGCACAAATGCACAGGCACACACACTCTCGCATTATTTCTCTCTCTCTCTCACTCTCTCTCACACAGACAAACACACACACACACACACACACACACACACACACACTGGCTACCACTCATTATAATGTATTTTATTGGCAAGCGGAACCAAGTGAGAGATAATGAATCACTTGCCAACACACAGACTGTGTTATTCCTCCAGATCAATACCCTGGTAACTGCATCATGGTCAGACTCCCCTGACCGCTACCGAGCATCATGTTAGTATTCATGCGTTTGGGACAAATCGTTGGTCTGCTTATCGTGGCACGGACACAGAGAGAATGGTACCGCTTGTCAATACACATGCCTAGGTTGGTCACTGGGAGAGACATTATTCTCCTCACTCCTCAGAACACAGTTCGCTTTTCGACGGACAATATTTGTTGTGAGGACTGGTGCTTAGTATTCATACTCCCCGTTAAGCTGTTACCATATGGCGACAGCCCCGGTTTCTCCCTCTCAGAGTGCTCAGTGGAATCACAAGTGGAAGGTGTGTCTGATTGGCTGATTGTTTGATCTGTGAGATCAGTGGCCCGGGCATCGACAACAGGGGGTTGTGGTCGGCTTGACCCTCGGCGCTGGAAGTAGATTAGCTGACATTGACTAACACACTGGGATTGTGACCCCTGAGGACACGCGACGACCCGGCCTCGCATTAGCATGAGACCGCATGGTGAATGACCGCGAGGTCGCCCTGCATCTTTGTCTAACTTCTACCGCCAGGTAAAGCGCTCCCCTGTTGTCCATGACTGAGCAGATTATTTTAGTCATCTGAGTCATGGGCGTAGAATTTAGGGGGGACGCTGGGGACAGGTCCCCATCAATATTCAGAGACTACTGAATTGTCCCCAGCAATAATTTGGTACACAAACGCTCAACAGATCTCCTTCTCTACTAGTCCCGCCTCCCTAGCCCAATATCACTAATATAATGGGTTTGTAGTTTTTTGCTAACGCGCGAGAGGCTGGCTGTAGTATCTGGTTGAATTTGGTTGCGCGACAAAGTTCAGAGCCCTGACTAGTTCAAATGTAGACTATGCTTTTTTATTTTATATAGTGCAAACATTCTATATACAAAAAATTCTACTCTTTAAACGCTCGCATTTAATTTCCCTGCCAAAGCTCAAATCAAAAATGCACCCTTGATCTGAATGCTGCATTCCCTCAACGTCAATACTAGTCTGCATACTGTATCTATACAAAACACATAACAGAAAGGCACAGTGGGCATAGATATACAAAAATAAAATTATCTATCTATCTATCTATCTATCTATCTACCTAAAGACTAATTAAAATTCTACTCACACTAATACTCATACAGTATATTGATTTTTACATGTAAACATCCTCAACTCAACCACCTATTAATAAACCATAAAAGTGCAACACACTAGTAGACGGATGGGGTCAGGATGTGTCAGAGGGGACACCTCTGTATTGACTCACCGGTCAGCTCTCCGTATCGACTGGTTGTGGGTGGCGGTGGTGGGCGGGACCGTCACGGGGGGAGCCGGCCCCCCAGCATGCAGCAGGGCAGATGCTTCCTGATAAGTCATGCGCTGGAGTCTCAGGTGGGAAGGCGAATAATGGATTCTGTGGACGGCGCAAAGTCATTCAGTCCACGCTCTGGGCCAGACAGCTGCAGGAAGCAGGGGTGGCTTCATGCGCCTGGAATGACATGTCCTGGTCTCTCTCAGACCTGGCCAGACTAGACTGGTCTCTCTCAGACCTGGCCAGACTAGACCGGTCTCTCTCAGACCCGGTCACTCTCAGACCTGGCCAGACTAGACTGGTCTCTCTCAGACCTGGCCAGACTAGACTGGTCTCTCTCAGACCCGGTCACTCTCAGACCTGGCCAGACTAGACTGGTCTCTCTCAGACCTGGCCAGACTAGACTGGTCTCTCTCAGACCTGGCCAGACTAGACCGGTCTCTCTCAGACCTGGTCACTCTCAGACCTGGTCTCTCTCAGACCTGGCCAGACTAGACTGGTCTCCCTCAGACCTGGCCAGACTAGACTGGTCTCTCTCAGACCTGGCCAGACTAGACCGGTCTCTCTCAGACCTGGCCAGACTAGACCGGTCTCTCTCAGACCTGGCCAGACTAGACTGGTCTCTCTCAGACCTGGCCAGACTAGACCGGTCTCTCTCAGACCTGGCCAGACTAGACTGGTCTCTCTCAGACCTGGCCAGACTAGACTGGTCTCTCTCAGACCTGGCCAGACTAGACTGGTCACTCTCTCTCTCAGACCTGGCCAGACTAGACCGGTCTCTCTCAGACCTGGCCAGACTAGACCGGTCTCTCTCAGACCCGGTCTCTCTCAGACCTGGCCAGACTAGACCGGTCTCTCTCAGACCTGGCCAGACTAGACTGGTCTCTCTCAGACCTGGCCAGACTAGACTTGTCTCTCTCAGACCTGGCCAGACTAGACCGGTCTCTCTCAGACCTGGCCAGACTAGACTGGTCTCTCTCAGACCTGGCCAGACTAGACTGGTCTCTCTCAGACCTGGCCAGACTAGACCGGTCTCTCTCAGACCTGGCCAGACTAGACCGGTCTCTCTCAGACCTGGCCAGACTAGACTGGTCTCTCTCAGACCTGGCCAGACTAGACCGGTCTCTCTCAGACCTGGCCAGACTAGACTGGTCTCTCTCAGACCTGGCCAGACTAGACCGGTCTCTCTCTGACCTGGCCAGACTAGACTGGTGTCTCTCAGACCTGACCAGACTAGACTGGTCTCTCTCAGACCCGGTCTCTCTCAGACCTGGCCAGACTAGACTGGTCTCTCTCAGACCTGGTCTCTCTCAGACCTGGCCAGACTAGACTGGTCTCTCTCAGACCTGGCCAGACTAGACTGGTCTCTCTCAGACCCGGTCTCTCTCAGACCTGGCCAGACTAGGCCTGTTGGTAGGGAGGGAGACGTTTATTGGCGAGAGAGAGAAACTGTATTCAGCGCTGTGTTCCAAGCACGGCCTGCTGGGGGAACGCTGCGGCCCAGAAGGCTCTCTGAGTCCCCCAGGGACCAGGATGGAGGCAGAGCAGCGGTACCGGCCGTGAAGGGTACACCTCTGTGGACTAACAATAGGCTCAGTCCAGGGGTATTGGGATTCAATTTATGGAATCAGAATTGGCCCATTCCGTCTCTGTCAGGGCTGGTTCATTCATGTGAATTGGATTATGTTACTGTAGCATGTCCAAACACCAACATTGGGTAAAATGCATCTTGCTCTAGAGCAATGTACTGTATTGACTTCCTTCTTTCCAACTGCACTTCCAGGTTTTTAGACCAGGCAGTGTCGGTATCATCAGCTGCATCACCGCCTTGAAACCTCAGATAAACCATATACCAACTTCAGATACTGTATACACTGTATCATATACTGTACTAACTTCAGATATACCACATACCAACTTCGTCAAAAGTTCAGGTTGCAAGAACCCTTACCCAATCCACAGTAGCTTGGGCTTGTAATGTTATCTCTAAAGGCATTCTCAGAATTCACATTGTGACCCTCCTTCCAAACACACCAATTTGATGCACAGATAAAGAAATATTCAAATCAGCCCAAGTATTCCTGCTTCAGCCGAGGCAGAACTGGCCAATTATCCTCTGAAGGTCACTGCTAGGACGCCAAAGCTGTGCTCAGAGAGCAGGTAGGCAGCTAGCTAGACTTTTTATTCAGGTTGCCAGGGGGACAGAGATATGAAAATATTAGGTCTCATTATGGAGGTGTGTGCGTGTGCGTGCGTGTGTGCGTGCGTGTGTGTGTGTGTGTGTGTGTGTGTGAATCGGGGATAGGTGCATACAAATCCAGGGAGAACACTCGAGACAGAGGACACTTTAAGCACAGCCCTGCGTTTATTTGCCCATAAAGGTCCAACCAGACGAGAGCGGTGACGTCTTCATGGAGGTGTTACTTCTCCTCGGCTCCCCCCCCCCATGTGTTCTGGTTCTCCCTCCTGGGATCACAGGCACAACACGAGTTCAGCACAGATTCAGCACGACTGATGGCTGCCGGAGTCGAGCACTGAGCTAGCCTGGCGTGGCGGTCCTCTCCCACCACGCTCCATGAGTTGTATTTGCTGATTTGGTCAAATCAGAAGTGGGTCGCGCACATCCCAAAATAATTATTAAGGCAGGTGCTGGACTAAAAAAGCATATGTATCAAAGAAAGTAAGAGTCCGCACACTGTAGCTCCCATTAAGATTATTTATGGACAAAAAATAAGTGACGTTTCGAGCGACAACGCTCTTCCTCAGACTGGATAAACATAGCCACACCAAACATTTATATGGTATCTAAGGGTCACATGACCCTAATGGGATAGACAACCCCTTTTCACCTGACTCCTGGTACAGTTCACTCTGTGCATAAAAAAAACAAACTATGGTGCATATCTTATACATGCATATTATACATCATGTTCAGAAATTCCACTGTATCTTAGAAAACACAAGTCATCCTAAATCAGTTACCAGTGGCTAAGTTCATTTGAAGTATCAAAAAAGCATCCATAAGCAAATTTACAATATTACAATATCCATGTCCAACATATAATCTGGAATATGTAGGGGTGGGATGTCTGCCCACCTCCCTTGTTCTCTGTAAAGCGCATTGTGTTGCCTCTGGGTATGAAATGCGCTATATAAATAAAGCTTTGATTGATTGATTGATTGATATACAGAAAGGACCCTACAGTTTCAGCTTTAGACAATTTCATAGTCAAGTATTCGTATAAATATAGAGCGAAAGCACAGAGCACACAGTCACAGTACCACCCTACAGAATTACAGATAAGGTCTAATGCTGAAGTCTTCATTCATACCCCTTGGAGCAAGTCTGTTCAGTGTATAAATCCAAAATAGTTCTCGTCTTAATAGTAGTGTCTCTATATGCCTCTTTTGTCCTCCATGTAGCAATCAGAGAATTGGCCACAGGTGCGCAGTCTCTCCATCAAGGTGAGCAGGGGTGATATTTCAGCGCCTGGCGCCGTCCGTGGTGCTGATCCGCTGGGAGGGTTTGATTGTGCCCACAGTGCAGAGGGTGGGGGCTGGGGGGTCTCTCTCAACTGACACGCTGCTCCATCACTGCTTTCCCTGAGGCCTTCTCTGTGATAA
>NC_140251.1:17704788-17834788 GCF_949987555.1 Borostomias antarcticus
TATAAATATTCCTTGCTCATCCTCATCCTGTTCTGTGCCGGGCCCAGTTCCCACAAACAGTAAGCGACGTTAGCTACTGTATGAGGCTGCTTTAATCACTAAGGGCAGCTGACAGGGGAGCACTTCTCCCTCTCTGCTGAAAGGGACAAAGCTACGGCTAGCTAGCTAGCTTGCCCTCCATGCAAGAAAGACTGTGGTGAGGGTGAGGGACAATGTTGGGCCCGGCTCCGACATGCACCAGCTATGTGGCTGCCTAGCCCACTTAGCTGATAGGATAGAGGACTGCCTCCCCCTTTCCCCGCTGCAAGAGACATCGTGTTTGAACGCCCAGAGAATCAAATCAAATCAAATCAAACTTTATTTGTATAGCACATTTCATACACAGAGGAAACACAATGCGCTTTACAGAGAGCAATGGGAGGGTGGGCATAGGTCCCACCCCTACATATTCCAGAGGGAAGCAAAAATCGAGCAAGCTCCTGGAAAATGTTTGTCTAGTGGCTAAGAACATATACAGAGCAGTAAACATGGGCTAGATACTTCATAAGAGAGACATGACTAACAGGAGAGTGCACAAATAGTTACAGAGAGGTTGCCTACATGGTAGGCCATTATGTGTTAGCTATCCCTGTAGTCTCTATTATGATATTTGAGTGAATCATATAGCAAAGTAAGCACTTAGCAGAACAGGCTCATAGAGAACGCCGCAAGGCAGAGGGGGGGAAACAGAAAGCAGAGAGCCAAAGGTAAATAATGGGTATGGTTGGCTGGATAGGGGCAGCTGACGACACAGAGTGGGAAGGAGCTAGTCATGGGGAGGCAGGGGGCCTTTCCAGGAGCCATAGGGTGGACTTTTGGCCGAGGACGGACGGACGGACGGGGGGTTCTCCAGGGCCTGCTAGGGTACAGGAGACAGGGGGAGTCCACGGGACCTGTATAGAGTATATAGAGCTCTGGGGCCTCATTTATCATTGAGGTACGCCTTCTTTTACACGGTCTTTTTCGCGAGTTCAGGCGTACGCCATTTGCCCCCCCCACATTGCGATTTATCAAGCCGTAAGGGCGAAAATTTAGTCGCCTTTCTCCGCGCTTTTGTAGGACACCTCTCCAGTTGGCGTACCGATTTACACGGTGTTCTACGCCCTTCTTGAACACAGGGGGAACTGGCGACGCAGGTGGTGCGTCGGTGAATTACTATGTTTGACGGAGAGAATAAGAGCGACAGTTCATGAACGCACATACATGTAGGCTAATAGCCCAATTCAGCACAAACATATATCGCAATGCAAGATTAGACGTGTCCTCTAACCGGCTCATTCATGCTCCGATATGGATTTGTTCCCCAAAATGAACCTATGCGCTGTCCCAAACCTTTCCGCGCTATATGTCACACACCTAATGCAGGCACTCCATCAAACGGCAATAATTGACCAATCAGATTGTCATTAATATGTGATCATGTGGACCTGTTTGCTCTTTGGTAAGCATATAAATGACAGTCCTCCTGTGCGTAATGCGAGCCTAAATGAATCCGGCGCTACTCGGCCTACTAGCCGAGATAGAACTCCAAAGAGGTGACGGCGATGGCGACTGCACCCACATAAGGGCACCATCAGTGAATGAATACGTCTATGTGAATCTCTAAAATGTGCACACTAGAAATACCCAAATCATATGTGACGCCGACATGCTCATCACAAGTGTAGTGGCACGGTGGCCTGGCTCCACGCATGACTCATTCATCCTGGCGCACAGCAGGGTAGGGGCTAGACTGGAGGCAGGCGCTGCGCGTGACGGCTGGCTTGTTGGTGTGTCCATAACCAAGATACATATTCTTTGTCTTATTTACTTTTAATCTTTATTAGCATTTTCCATCCATACAACGACAATACAATAAAACATAAAAACCTACAATAACAGCTTATGGGTACATCCATCCATGCAGCTTTTTTTCTTACTCAAATATGACAATTTTAATATTAGTGGTATCATCACACTTCCTTCTATAATCCATCCATTTTTCCCATCTCCCTTCAAACTTTCCTTCCTGCATCCTCAATGCATGCGTGAACCTCTCCCTAACAGACATCTCCTCCACAACACCCAGCCACTGCTCCTTGGTTGGGCGTTCCACCTTATACCAAGCCCTCGTTATTGTCTTTTTACTAGCAACCAATAGTACTTTCACTAGGTATCTGTCCCCTCCTTGTACATCATCCCGTGTTATGTTTGCCAAGATATATATTCAAAGCTGATAAGAAGGTGGAGGCCGGCGCGCTGGAGGTGATGGCACTGGAGGTCGTGGCGCTGGAGGTGGAGGGTACAACTCGCGGGGGCACGACCGTCAGGTCAAGGACCACTGCAGACTCCCCCTCCTCTGAGTCCCACCCCACGTCAGAGTCTGGAGAAACAATTTCAGTCATTTTCCTTGAGTTTGTCTGTTAACTTGATTATGCATTAAACATTTTATTGTGTAGCCATATTCAATTGATATGTTTTTCTGTTGGCAGCCAAATAAATGCTTAAGTGTGATTTACCGGGTGATTTAGATGAGAGTCTACATTTCCCAGAGGGGAAAATGTTTCATGTGGTCTAACATTATGAAGTGGTCTTCTGTGTTATCGTTCCCTGTTTTTGGTCCTAAATCAATCATAGCCTACCACAGAATGTGTGGAATGTTTGCTTTCCTCACACATAATACAGCATGTCCGTGTAGCCTACGCCACATACAGGATGCACGAACATACAGTAGGCTACCTAAACTAGGAGCAATCAGACAAATGTAGGCTCGTACAAATAGCTTACCTTCCGAAGATGATTTTCTTTCCTCGCGTGGACCTCACCAACAAGCACATGCACCTCCGTCTCCGAAGAGTTTATCTTCTTTCCGCGTTTGTCTGTCCTAATGCTCCACGCTATATTATGTCGGTTCCTTCCGGGGTATCCCCGACACGCTGTCATAGTTTTGACCATATATGGTTGGATTTGGGCGTGGAGAGGGCGGAACACGGGGCGCGTGCGCGTAAGCTCTATTCTCCGCCTGTCTTGGATTTCTCGTGCAGAAAAGGGCATACGACCTTTTTGATAGATCCGAAAAGCGTGTAAATATTCTCGTCGTACGCTACATTGTGCATTTTCCGCGTTTTCGTCGTACGCCCTCTTTTACACCAGAATTTACACGCTCTTTGATAAATGAGGCCCCTGATCTGAACTGGTTGTAGTTTATTTATATCTTTCTTAGCTGCTGCTGACCAGCAATGAACAGTATTGCAGATGACAAAAGACGAATGGTTGTATTCCTTGACTGATAATAGAGGGTGTTACATAAGTGGAGCGTGTTCTTATCAGTGCTAACCCTCTTCCCATTTCGGACACAATGCCGTTAATGTGATCAGAACACGACAACAGTCCATCCCACATCACACCGAGTAGTTTTAGTTTTCTTGACCTGTTCTATTGCCGTCTATAGATGCACCTGGGGCTATTTTAAATCACTACTTATCCATGGTGCACATTTGGCCCTTATGGTTGTTTTTTTCATGGGTTCATGGTTGTCAGCTATTTGCATGAATAATGTCATAAATATACTCTAAAATCAGTGCTAAATCGGGGTCCTCCTCATGACACACCTTTAACCACTTAGTGTTTCTCATATCCTCCATAAAAAGTGATCGGTGGAAGTGCTTGTTCACCATTTTGTGTCTGATTCTACCGGCAGCTTTAGGGCCTTTTGAGTGCTATTAAGTTATGATAAATGGTAAATGGACTGCATTTATTAGCGCCTTTCTACCTTAATGGATAAAATGGCAGTTGCCATGCAAAGTGGTAGCCTGCGCATCGGGAGCAATGTGTGGTTCAGTGTCTTGCTAAAAGACACTTCGACGTGTGGACAGGAGGAGCCGGGAATCGAACCGCCGACCCTGCGGCCGATTGGACGACGCACTGATCAGGAAAACCGAGAGTACTGTAGCAGATACTGCTTTAGAGGAATGTTCAGGAATATTTGTGAAGAAGTGATCAGTACATTTAGATGACGATAGTCCCTTTTTGTTTGTGCTGGTTCTTGTTGGCCGTGTTCTAGTTTGTGTTAGGTTACAAGCACTGGCTACTGCAAGAAGCTTCCGCTTTAGAGGACACACAGGTAACCAATCAATGTTTAAATCACCTAAAAAATAGAATTCACGCTTTTCATCACTAACTTTATCCAGCAGTGGGATATTAAGCGTGTTAGAGCCCATATGACATAAAGCACTAGCCTACAAAGTCATTTGGCAGGAGTAGGGCTTAATGACCCGACTCACCCATGTCACTCATTATGACATGTGCATGTTGTTTTCCTCTAGTCTTCGCCTGATTGGCTGCTGGCCACCCCTGGCCCTGTGTCTGGTTCGGTTGAGGCTGGATGGCTTTGCTGTTGACTGGACAGATGATGTATATCTTCCTCCTGGTCATCAGCACCTGCTGTATCCCCCTTCTTGTTTGCTGGTGAGCTTGTTCCAGATTCTGAACTTAGTGATCTAATTTCCCCAGGTCTCTTTGCCTGTAGGGCCATTGGATCGAATTGATGATGCTTCCACTTCTGTTGCACTTCCCAGCGAGTCCGATCATCCAAGGCTCATCCTGTTCTCCTTACAGGAGGTATCCCTTTTACCCTTCTCTCCTGTCCTCCTTACTTTCTTTCAGCTGCTTCCTTGGTTGCTTTGTTTTTCTTTTTCTTGTGTTTATTTTTCTTCTTAATCAATGTGCCTTGAGCTACAGTAGAGCCTTGTGCACCGGCCTCTCCAAGCTCATCTCCTTTTCCTTCCAGGGGATGAGGAGTGATGTTATCTGTCTCGGCCGCCTCTTGCTCAGATACAGCTGGCTCTGTTGCATTTTTGGGTGGAGAAGTTTGTTTATCCACGTACTGCTTATACTGCACAGTCTCCTGTATGAACTTAAATGACTCTTCAGTGGCTGGACTGTATTTTGGGCTGGGTGCAGTGCCCTCCATCTGATTGTCACGGTATTGTCCATGTGCCTGTCCATAGTAGGAAACCTTAACTCAGTGTGGGCCCATCTTCACAGGCCGAGGTATGCGCTTGGGGGGAATGGCTTCCATGTAAACCATCCGGTCTCTATTAGAACAGTCTGTCAACCGGTTATTGTATAGAATCAAGCATCTCATAACTTTCCTCTCAATCTTGCACCCTCTTTCAATCAGAAACTCAATCACAACACTTAAACTCTCATCAGCAGATTCAGTTCGCTCTTTGATGGTGATTGGAACCACATATTGATTGACCATACGTGATTTCAGACTGAACGTTTTTTTTTTTTTTTTAAAGATCAATGTGCATTCCACAAACAGACAGTCCTCTAATGAGGAGTTTTGTTCCTATCTTCCTTATCATGCAGGTAGATAGACCAGAGTGCTCCAACTCTTTGCACTGACCTGAGATGATTTGGATTGACTTCCTGTATGAGGCTATTGTTGATTCTTCTTTTCTCTGGCCTCCACGTTTGATATTACTTCCCTCTCCATGATGAAGATGGGAACGATCTTTGCCTGGTTGCACCTGGCAACCATACTCTTTTGCGGTCGTGGTATCACTTGACTCAGCCACCTTGCCTTGTTTTGTGACACCACAGAACATCAAACGGTCACTTCGGATATGTTGATAGCCAGGGGCGGAGCTAATGGTTCATTGCCGAGGGGGCGGGGACCTCATAGTAGGCCCCTATAGGTTGTATGGAGATGCAAGATAGATCCAAGGGGAAACTTATGGAGACGGAACGGAAAGAAATGCAGATTACAATTAGGTGTTCTATTTCAGCACCATGGACAGTGCCACGGATTTATCAACAAATGGTGGCCTGCTAATATTTAAGCAACTGCTGAAAGGCTTTTTCAGCACCATGGATTTTACCCATAATTTGCTCAAACCTCAGTCAGATAAAGGATGAAAAATACAGCAGACTACACTAGCGGGCAACCAAGGATAGCAGGCAAATACACAGTTTAACATCCAATGATGTTGTTGGATGCCCAGCTACACAGCCATATCTACACAATTAACCCACACCTACACACAACAACAAACTACTAAGTGTTCAAGCAATGTGTCACAACAATAACAATAATCAAGAAAACAGAGGTCTACGACTAGGGTTGCCACCTGCAATGTGTAAGAATAAGGGACACCTTGCCAGCGGCCCCATTCCCGGGGGACACAAATCAAGCAGGGGTCTGGGGGTCCTCCCCTGTGAGATTGTGAGTGCCAGACACTTCATTTCCTGCATTCTAGTGAATCTGCACCAATTTATGTTTTATTAATTTCAAAGTCCTCTGCCAATCTCATCATGAATAAAGGAAATAACGATTAAATAAGAGTAAAACAGTTGCATCAAGTATATCAAATCAATAAACATCAGATCAAATACATGGCTAAATGTTTGGTCTGATAATTTGTAGGCTACAGAGACCTGACATAATGGTAGTTTATGGTTGGATTAAGTCATCATCACGTTATCAGTGGCAAGTTTAAAGTCCGCCAACGTCAATCATGCTGCCAACGTTTACTGTAATAACGTACCTGGCGAAGGTGTTCTAGCATATTTCTTGGTTTTGATATTTCTTGTATCATTCCAAGCATAAGATGCATACCTACAGGTAGTGTAGCCCATGCATTAGAGTGGGGTGTGCATGAAAATATGGGACAAATCGCATCCTGTATTGATTCAGTAAGGGACAGTACATTTTATTTCTCAATACAGGACGGTACCTTATTATACAATAATAAGGTACGAAGATCCAATGGCTCATCGACAACATTTTCATCATCTGCACAAAATAATTTTTAGATACCCTACCTCTTGCCTTTTTATTGTGATTTCTATTGAGATGTGATGTTGTACTCTAATGCTAGCAGCAGTCTTGGAAGGTTGAGCAGTGGAAAACAAATTTGTCAGGGGAACACGAGGCCACCAGATTTTTCCTCTGCCTTTCCTCTTTACGCTTCAGTGCGCCTGACTTGTATTTTTTGCTTTTCAACATTTTATTCACAGAATAGGGCTACTACTAACGCTACTACAGCAACAGCTCAAGTCTAACCGATCATCGCAGCACTGCACTTTCAAACGATCACTGCTCACGAGTCTCAGATAGGCGGCGCCCCTATTAAGGGGGTATGCTACTAAGGGGGTGTCAACGACAAAACAAACATTTTTCTTATTTTATTTTAACTTTTTATTTTTATTTTTTTGCCGCAATGAAGACACACTAAACAAACTTTATTCAAAATATTCAACTATGCATATATCAACACAAATATGTATGTTCACTCTTGGACCCAAGGTGTGCCTCTTAGGACTGTGGGCCCGGGGCGGGCGACCATTTTTGACATCTGGACTTTTACCCGACACAGTTTATGTCGGAAGTGGCCAAACGTACAGAAACTCCATTCATGAAAATGCATTGTACCCCACTTCCGTAACGGTATGTGTGTATCTACAGTATTGTACCACATCTTAGGGTTTGTTTGAATATGTTTTCAACAGATCTCTCTCTCTCCCCCTCATAGCCATCGCTGTTCTCTGAATGGAGAGGACCTGAACAGACAGTGGATGAAGCCTGATCCGATCCTGAGCCCCACCATCTACCACGCCAAGGGCTTCCTCTACTACCTCAACAGCATCGGCAGGACGCCCCTGGTGACACACACACACACACACACACACACACACACACACACACACACCTTCCTCTACTACCTCAACAGCATCGGCAGGACGCCCCTGGTGACACACACACACACACACACACACACACACACACACACACACACACACACACACACACACACACACACCTTCCTCTACTACCTCAACAGCATCAGCAGGACGCCCCTGGTGACACACACACACACACACACTCACACACCTTCCTCTACTACCTCAACAGCATCGGCAGGACGCCCCTGGTGACACACACACACACACACACACACCTTCCTCTACTACCTCAACAGCATCGGCAGGACGCCCCTGGTGACAGATACTCACACACACACACACACACACACACACACACACACACACACACACACACACACACACACACACAGACACACCTAGTTATTTAGAGAGAGAGAGAAGAGCAAGAGAGAAAAACTGACAATAACAGAGAGAGAGAGAGAGAATTCTGAACATCCTGTGGGTGTATTTGCAGCTGTGTTGTTCGTTCAGACAGATGCAGAGGAACATGGCAGATTGATCTGATCACCTCTGATCTGGAATCAGATGTATTAGTTTAGAGTTTGCCTGTTGTTCTGCTCTCCCAGCCCTCAGTCAGGTACTCTGTCTTCAGAACATCAACTCCCTTATTTCTTCCTCTTACCGTATGCGCTGCACATGTTTTACTTCATTCAGCTCATTTAGTTGTTTTTTCCAGACAATGTCAATGTTAATGTTAATGTTAATGTTGGAATTAACAAGACAACGTGTGAATGGAGGATAGATTGATAGTCAGATAGATAGATAGATAGATAGATAGATAGATGCTTTATCTAGCAGTTTAAAACTTAAAACAAACTAGAAATGGTGCTCAAAGAGCACAGTCCTCTGCCCTGAAAGCATGTCATGGCCCTGTGCCAAAACTGAATGGGTTCTAAACTGGCCCATGCTTCATCCCTCCACCGAGTTTCATGAAAAGCAGTCTGCTAGTTTTTGTGTAATCCTGGTCCAAAAAAACGAATGGAGGTGAATGGCTGTCCGGACTGTGTTTGGGCGGCTCATGATTCACTGGGGTGGAGGTAAAAATGACTGGAGGTGAATGGGTGGCTGTATTTGGCCAGCTCTGTGGCGCCCCCTTCAGGTCACAGCCAGTGGGGGGCTCTGACCCCACACCCCAGTCCAAACCCTGTGTGTCTAGTTCTCTCACACTGGTAGCTGGCTTTGTTCTAAGTTTTGTTTTCATTCGTGGATCCGGCCCGTGATTCGGATCTGTTCCAAAATGTAATGGGTTCTAAGGTGGTCCATTATTCACCCCTACACAGAGTTTCATAAGATTCAGTTTGGTAGTTTTTGCATAATCAGTCCAAAAAATGAATGGAAGTGAATGGGCGGCTCATGGACCCGTCCCGAGATTCAGATCCGCTCCAAAATGAAGAGGTTGTAAGTTGGCCCATGCTACAGTACATTCTTGAGTAAAATAATTTACTATGTCTTAGGTCAATTTTCAAAATAAATCTAAGTTCAAAATAGTTCTAAGTTCAGAATAGTTTAAAATAAATTCTGAGTCCAAAATGAAAACAAGTTGACTTTATTGCTTTTTCAGAAACAAAATAGCAGTAAAGCCAACTGCTTCCGGGGAAAGAGACACACCCTTGTCTTTGTGTTACCCCTTAAATAGTCTGCCACCACCCCCCCCTCTTTCTTGACCACAACCCACTTTCCAAACCTCATCCCTACTTTGGCACAAATCCAATGGTGTCTAATATGCCGACTCAGCACCAACCTGTGCCTAAATATGTCCCTTAGTACGCCATTATTCCTGGCAAAGCGGGGGGGAAATAGGGAGAAAGTTGGGAACCCTATCGGTACATGGGCAATCGTAGACTGTTTTTGTAGACAAGACTGCAGTGCCAGCATTAATTAATTCAATCTTCAGATCAGGGGGGAAAGAGGAGAAAATTGGGAATTTAACAGGAAGAAATCGGGATATCTAAGCGTTCAGGGAGAGCGTACACTATTCCAGCCGCCATAAAACTGCTAGCCTCAGCAGCCTTAAACTGCTGACCTAAGTAGGAGAACTCAACTTTCAACAGATCAGTTCCCTATGGCTTCATCTAGTGGTTGTATCTGATATTGCTGTTGAGCAGTTTATTATTGGTTTCATCTGGTACTACTCTTGAGCAGATATCTGTTACAGCATTTAATGTTGTGGCTGTCTAAAACAATCATACCATATGATGATTATGATTACAATATTATGAGATGATTAAAATGCAGGGGAGCTAAATCAAATTAAATCACAACAACATCCCTCCACCAAGTTTAAAAAATGAAAACCAGTTAGCCGACTTGCGCTTCAGATCTGCTCCAAAATGTAACAGGTTCTAAGTTGGAACATGCTACACCCTTCCACCGAGTTTAATGAAGATCAATCAGGCAGTTTTTGCGTAATCCTGCTAACAGACACACACACGCACGCCACCGAAAACATGACCTCTTGCCCTGCACTGTCGCTGGGGCAAAACTGTTCCTGTCACAGTATCATCTCCTCTCCATCTTATCTCCTACTCCGGAGTCACAATGGATGTATACAAATATTCCAATATAAAAAATCGATCTCAATAATGCTCATTCCGTGTCTCACTGCAGATCAAACATACCTGACCTTGTATGTATCTCAGCTGGTAGCCTGCTGACAGCATAACTAGCTCAATTAATGGAATAACCCCCCCATTTTCCCCATGAGCTAACCATTGTGCTTGTGTCTGACAGAGTGATATTTGGCTGCAACAAAACCTAGACTTTATTAAGTTGGTTTCAGTGTACCTATGCAACCCAATATTACCAGTGGTTTTGTATTGGGCTACTAATTTTAAATTGTGTTACCAATTCTAAGTTTGCATGGGAGCCAACAATACCAAGGAAACAAATGTGTCTCCTGGGTGTTGGTTCTTTGCCCCTGTTGTAGAACATAAAGAAACAGCTCACAACTCTACCTTGTCTGCAATTCTCCCCCTGTTGTTAAACAGAGAACGGCCATTGTCTGCCAACAAACTGTAGAGTGAGGTAATTAGCTGCCTTTTCAAACCAATTGGACCATAATTAATGTGGTAAATTTTAATTACTTCCATATGTACATGCACAGAGCTGTGAGCATGAAAATACGCCAACCCAAAACAAATTGTAATTGTTTATTATCATTCACTGATACAGATTGACTTGACCTCTACAGTAATTGCTTCAAATCAAAAACCTCTTCCCGGTTAATTAATGTGATTAAAACGCTGGCAACAGTGCTGCTCTTGTCCTGAGACCTAGTGATATTGTATTATATGTATGTATATATTATATATATATATATATATATATATATATATATATATATATATATATATATATACTGTATGTACATAGTTGGATTCCTTCCAATAGTATTATTATCTCTGAACAAAAGGTGTGCAAACCGAGCTCACCTCTCTCTTCCTAAAGCTTCTGCCACTGTTGAGCTGGTCTCATCCCCTCATCCTCCAAAGAACACTTTCCAAGATTAAAGAAACGATTCAGACTGGGCACATTAGGTACAAGATCTCTCACCCAATTACTCCAATTGTGATTCTCATTCATCTCCCCCCCCTCTTGCAGGTGTTCTGTGACTATCACGGCCACTCCAGGAAGAAGAATGTGTTCTTGTATGGCTGCAGCATCAAGGAGACTCTGTGGCAGTCAGGAGCCCACGTCAGCACAGCCTCTCTCAAAGAGGACCCGGGATACAGGGTAAACTAGTACACACACTTAGTGACACACAGCACTCTGCACTTTCCTCTATACATTTCTAGTACCAGAGACATTTGAAACAAAGAAACCGTGATAACCTCTGAAGTAAATTGAGTGTGAAAGAATCAGTCTCTCATTAATTGGGTCCTTTAAAGGAGTAATATGGTGATTGAATGTGACACTTGACAGTAGTCTTAAAGCCACAACAAAACAAATGTGCATACCTTTTGTATTATTCAGTCGTTTAAAAGTATTTTAAAACTTATTTTTGCAAGCCTACATTTCCCACTGTAAAAGTTCTCCCAGAATGTGGGCGTGGTCATGAGAACTGTCAATCGACTGATCAATTGATGACAGACCAGGCCCCGCCCCCAACTTGACTATACGGCTGTCGCTTGGTGTCCTCATCTTTTTGTAGGCTACACTCGCAGCTCACATTCTCTACGCTACGATCAGCTTGTTGGTGCCTGAAATATTGTGTGCAATATGGCTGAATATTTATCAGATTTTTTGGATATTCCAGGCACCAACAAGCCGATCGTAGCGTAGATAATGTGAGCCGCGAGCGTAGCCTACAGACGGAGAATAGCCAGTCTGCGCACTGTGCTCTGCGCATGCGTGCTGGAGCAAGTGGGGAAAGACGTTTCTAAAGATCATATTACAGAGGCAACAGACCAAGGATGTGAAAACCACAACAAGCCCTCGCTCTATGGAAGCACAACTAGCGATTCATAAAAATAGATTGATGAAAACAACCGTTTCGCGGCAGAAAATACATTTTTTAGAAGCTACATCCTCAGTGCATCAGTTATCTCGGTGAGTCAAACGTCTTATAATATGCCGTAAATAAGGTCCAGGTTGTCGAAAAAGAGCCTACCCCTTTAGAAAGAAAATAATAAAACAAGGAAGTTTCCAATTTAGGGCCTAGCTGCCTGCAAACTAAACAACGGCGTAGGGATTCACCAGGGGAGGTCAGGTCATGTAGCTAATCTTCACTGTCTAGAGTCATGACATATCACAATTGATTTAGCAAGTTAAATAATGATAATCATGTAGCTAGCTAAATTACATCACATCAATCAAAACACAGGCCTACAGACTGAAGCTGGTAATGGCAGCTAGCAGCGGTGCTACATTAGCTAACGTTAGCTTATCTGGCATTGAGATCATGATAACAAAAGCCTTCCAATTTGTGTGACAACTACAAATAAACGTAGATAACATATGTAATAATATATAACAAGGAGAATATAAAAGGGTCATTGGTGAGACGGTCAGATGGTGGAATGATGTAAAAGCCAGCTGTATTCAGATGAGATTTTCTTAGGGGGCGTTGATAGGGCAGATTCCTTTAGGGGCGTGGTTATCCTGAGTGAGTCATTCATTTGGGCCGTGGTTATTATATTGATGAGTCATACATTGGGGATTTTCTAAACTGGGTGAAAACAGGATGAGAAATTGAACATTGCTATTTCTCCAAAACCAAAGAACAGACATATTTAATACTTCCTGTTTCAAACTATCTCTCTCTCTCTCCCTCTCTCTTTCTCTGTACTCCATGGTGTCCAGACCATCCCAAAGACCCTGGACAGGCTAGCCCCGGCCTTCTCCTTTAACAGCTGTAACTACCACGTAGAGAAGTCTCGCGAGGCCACCGCCCGCGTGGTGGTGTGGAGGGAGATCGGCGTGCTGCGCAGCTACACCATGGAGAGCACCTACAACGGCTGTGACCAGGGGATATACAAGGTTGGTATTCACCATAGATGCCCCCCACACCACCACCACACACACACACACACACACGCACACACACGTGCATATACAGTTGACATATATAGTGCTTAAACACTCTCTCTCTGTCTCTCTCACACGCACAAACACTGGGTAGGCAATCACACTCTACCCCTTCAGTCAGTCATTAAGTTGTCAACATGGAACAAGCTAATTTCAATTTAAGCAATGAGCCAGTGTAAATCCACTCAAAACCATTTGGTACTTGAATGGTCTCTATGCAGTCAGTCAATTATGACAATTGAGCAGGCCAGCTGGACTGCAAGAGTGCTACAGCTGTGTGTGTGTGCGTGCGTGCGTGCCTGCATGTGCGTGTGTGCATACGTGAGTGTGTACAGTATATGCGTGCGTGTGTGTGTGTGCATACAGTACGTGAGCGTGCAAGTGTGTGTGTGCACGTCTCTCTGGGCCAGCCATGTATCAATATCAGAGGCGAACATGCCAGATAAATATGGATTAATGGATGACTACATCGGCTTGTCCATTAGGGCGGCCCGCCGGCAGCTGGCTGACCAGATGTGTGCAACATGTACTTTAGACCTGGGCAGGAGCCGGAATGTTCCTCGATTAAAACGTCTGTACTGATCTCCTCTGAGCCTATCAGCAGTCGGGGCAGGCAGGCGATGAGTCTGCAGTATTGGAGCGGAGGTATTAGGCAGGGCTGTCTCCTCACTCCCCCTCTAATGAGCCTGGGCCAGCAGATGCCAACGGTGAAAGTAAAGGAGGAGGAAACAACCTGGCTTCAGAGTTAAATCATGCTAATTAGCCGTCCTGTGCGAGGCGAGGGATTGGCTGAGAGGTCCATCTGGGACAGGAAGCTTAATTAGGCTCCCAGGAAGTCAAGTCGGCTGGAGAATGAGAATCCCAGACTGAGGCTCTAACAGGAGTAGGTGGAGCTGATCAAACCTTTAACTCACAGCTGTTTAGAGAGAGAGATGTATACCTTCAAGAGATGCTCAAGAGATGGTCAACTGAAGCGTATAAAACAGATTTCAAGGAAAGCAACAGTGAGATACATGATCCATTCCCAAAATATAGTGTGTGTGTGTGTGTAGCTGAGAGTGAGAGAGTGTGTGTGTGTGTGTGTGTGTGTGTGTTTGAGAGAGAGAGAGAGAGAGAGAGAGAGAGAGAGAGGGAGATAGTTTGAAACAGGAAGAAGCAGAAATTATGATGATGATGATGGATTTGCTATTCATGTTTAACAATGGCTTCGTTTCATCCTCAAAGAGAGACATTGTGTTCAGTCAGGAAGCTGTAATGTCTTACCTGTCTTTGAATATCCAGTGGTGACACTGCCTCTTCGTCCTGGATACAGCGAGAGTGTGTCTTCCAGGAGGAGGGCATCTTCATAGGAGGGGGAATTTGCATCACAAAGACTCCCTCCCAGCCTGAGAGAAAAAGCAGGGGAATGTCTGCTTTCAAAGTAAAAAACAAACATGGCGACTTTCAATGTCATTTATTTACCGTCATACAGCTCTTGACACACAACACACGTGCAGTGGGCGGCAACGCAAAACACACACGCCCACGCATGACGAAGCGGTCGGCAATTAAATGTGTCGTCTGCCTTTAGTCCATCCGTGCCGTCCTTCGTCCCAGGGCAGCCAGGAGCAGTGGGCAGCGCTAGCAGCCCCCCGGGGACCGTCCAGGTGCTCGTGTCCAGACGTGGTCAGGGACGGACAGGAGAGCGCTCTGTTCCTCTGCGGGTTCTTTGTGGAGGGGAACCCGTCACGTGTGAGCACAGGGAGAACATGCAAAGTCCATACAGAAAGGCCCGGGAGATACCCCACCTGAGTACCCACAGCCCTGGGGACTGTACCCCACCTGAGGACCCACAGCCCTGGGGACTGTACCCCACCTGAGGACCCAAAGCCCTGGGGACTGTACCCCACCTGAGTACCCACAGCCCTGGGGACTGTACCCCACCTGAGGACCCAAAGCCCTGGGGACTGTACCCCACCTGAGGACCCACAGCCCTGGGGACTGTACCCCACCTGAGTACCCACAGCCCTGGGGACTGTACCCCACCTGAGGACCCACAGGCCTGGGGACTGTACCCCACCTGAGGACCCACAGCCCTGGGGACTGTACCCCACCTGAGGACCCACAGCCCTGGGGACTGTACCCCACCTGAGTACCCACAGCCCTGGGGACTGTACCCCACCTGAGGACCCACAGCCCTGGGGACTGTACCCCACCTGAGGACCCACAGCCCTGGGGACTGTACCCCACCTGAGTACCGACAGCTGGATACTCCGTTTTGGTCCCTGTTGTGCGACGGGTGGAACGGCGTTTCTGTTTGTTACACCGTCGGCTGTGACTCGTCCGTGTCCCTCCGGTGTTTATTGATGCCGTGGCCTCAGTGGTTTTGGGGATATGTTCGGTTACCGGTTTTCTAGCGCTTGGCTACCGAACTGACCTTGCCGCCTACCAAGTCAGTTCCACGGCGCTATGGAGTTGTATCTCTTTGTCGTCGCTAGTATTTTGTGGGGCCCTCAGTGGTCTAGGAAACGATTTATCTTCTGCGATAACGAAGCACCGTGAATATTATCAACTATGATCATTCGAACATTCCGTTCATTAATAATTAATGCGCTGCCTCACATGGCTGTCCAGGCAGGGGAACTTCATTATCCACGCCGTCCACATCCCCGGCCTCAACAATCAAACTGACTCACTGACTCACTGTCCCGGTTCGATTTACAGAAGTTCTGCAGACTGTGCCCGGCTGCGGCCTCGTCCGGCCTGGTCTGCCCCCCTTTTGGCAGACGGGTCTGGACCGAGCGATGCCCTGGTGCCCTCCTGTAATCCACTGCCCGATACATGAGAGCTGGTCTAGCCAAGACCACATTAACCAATAGCCTAACACTGCATGGTCTAATTTCACTGCGTTCTGCTCCACATTAGATGTACCTTCATGTCTGTTAACATTTCGTTTTTTATCAGCATTTATAGTCCATCGTGTTGAGTCCAGACGGCTGCGGCCTCAGTTGGTTAAAAGTGTCGTTGCAGGTGTACAATTTCACATGCGCTGCCTGGACCGCTTCATCGGCATACGAACGCTACCTCGGGCCCGGCGTCCAGGTGTTTTAGATGCTCAAAAAGCGATGAGCGGACCGTAACCAAGTTGTGTTTAGTGTCACTGCGGATTTCACGTGGTTTGTGCGGATATAGCCTTATTTAAAATGCATAGTGTAATTGCTCGTGAAACTATTAATAAACTTATTAGTAAATTAATAATAATAATACATAAGTAATAATACAGTTATTAATAAAATTAGAATTAATATTGGCTATAATAATTATAATTAACTATTATTTCTATTAATACATCCATGGTGAAACGGCATGTTTGTTGGTTAAGGTCTCCCCCTGCTGGCTATTCAGGTTCTTAAAGGCTGCAATTGGCTTACCCATCCTAGTCAGAGCACTCTCCGCCGACCCCTTCATGTGGGCCTCGGAGCCGCCGGCGTGTTCATCTAAATTATCCCCCCCCCCACGCTAGTGCTTTCCACTCGGAGCTGCCGGTGTGTTCATTTTAGGGGGGTATTGCTGCATTCTTCTGGTATTCCACTATGCGTCGGCTAGTTGAAGCCGGGGAATTACACTAGCTTAGTCTCTGTGGCGCTCCGTGGTGATCGTGGGCCGAAACATCTCCGAAGGGCCATCCAGCGGTCCCTCCGGTCACCATGGAGGCAGAGACAATAGGCTGTATCTCCTTCGGAACTCCACGAAGCGTCGGCCCGTGGAGGCCAGGGACTATAATGTACAGCAGTCCCCCTGTGGCTCTCTTTGACGGTCTTAGTGGGCTGAGTTACCTCCGAGCGTCTTCCTGATCACGGCCCACTCTGATCGTCATAGAGGCAGGGGGCTAGATTCCGTTCCCTCTTCCGGCACTCTGGGCCACAATGCAGGGGGACCCCCCGAACAGAGCACACTGCCAAAAATTCATATGCTGTATATATATATTGTTGCATGCTAATAAATGGGTCAATTTTGACTAAAGTGATCTTGACTGAATTAATTTATTGCTAACAATTTAAATGACTTAAATACAAAAATAAAGGATCGACTAAAAGGTTACCAGATTCAAACTAAACCAAATCAAATCAAACTTTATTTATATAGCGCATTTCATACACAGAGGCAACACAATGTGCTTTACAGAGAACAAGGGAGGTGGGCATAGGTCCCACCAGTACATATTCCAGAGGGAAGCAAAAAAAACAGTTTCACCTGGGGGCCAGAAAAGTGAGATGTAAAAATTCTTCCCTGACCTCTCTCAACGAGACAATGGAGCAAGCTCCTGGAAAATGTTTGTCTAGTGGCTAAGAACATATACAGACTACAGAGCAGTAAACATGGGCTAAATACGTCATAAGAGAGACATGACTAACAGGAGAGTGCACAAATAGTTACAGAGAGGTTGCCTACATGGTAGGCCATTATGTGCTATCTATCCCTGTAGTCTCTAATATGATATTTGAGTGAATCATATAACAAAGCACAGTAAGCACTTAGCAGAACAGGCTCATAGAGAATGCCGCAAGGCAGAGGTGTGGAAACAGAAAGCAAACTAACATCAAGCATAACAGTCAAACACAACAACACAAGATTACAGTACACACCTCCAAAAAAAGGGAGTCAAACCAAACTAGTACAAACACACAGCACTAAGGCTGTAAGATAACACAGTGATACTCAACTCAAACTTTATTTATAGAGCACATTTAAAACAACTGTGTTTGACCAAAGTGATGTACAGGTAGGTGAAATAAATTACAAGACTAATACAAAAAATAAAAAAAACATACACACAAACACAACAATACCCACAAAGACGACAATACACACACTAGCCTGGGAGTCAGGCTCAAGAATTGAAGGCCAGGGAGAAAAAGTGGGTCTTCAATAAAGATTTAAAAACCTCAAAGGTCTGGGCGTTTCTAATGTGAAGGGGCAAGCTGTTCCAGAGTCCAGGGGCAGCTGCCACAAAGGCTCGGCCACCTCTGGTTTTTAGCCTGGTTTTGGGCATGTCCAGTAGCAAGCGGTCAGCTGAACGGTATGGCTCTGGAGTGTGGAGGTGCTAGAGTCCACCCAGGCACAGAGGAGCCAGACCATTTAGAGCTTTCAAAACAAATAGCAGAAGCTTAAAATCAACTGGAAAGTGGACAGAGAGCCTGTGGAGTGAGGCCAATACTTGGGTGATGTGGTCGCTAAGGGTGTCAGATAAAGCACATCACACTACAGCTGTAAAATAGCAAACAAAACACTAAGGCTGAGTCAATGGCCCATTGGCGATGCCTGATTGGCCTCCTGGCTCTTATACTACAGGTCCCCATCAAGGAGCAATTGAGAGCAGGTGCGCACTCACACACACTCCAGCTGGTAGGAAGGGGGAAGGGCGGTAGCCTGGGGGTCAGGGGACCACAGAACACACAAACACACAACGGCCGTAACAACACGTATGGAGTAAGACAGATGAGAACACACAAACACACAACGGCCGTAACAACACGTATGGAGTAAGACAGATGAGAATACAGATAAAAGAACACTGTCGGTGGACGCTGGCGGTGTGTCTGAGTAGGGCTCTTTTAAGGTCACTGCAAAAATGAACAAATTAGTACTATAAGGTGAAATATCTAAAATCAAGGCAATTATGATTGTTTTTGTCTGACAATATATTTCTTCTTACCAGGCAGTTTTTATGTTAGAGCATTTCACTTGTTTCAAGCTTTTTGTCCTTAATTATCTTCATAAGGTATTATAACTTGTTACTGAAATTGTATTACTGGTTCTGAGTAACTTAATGCGTGAAACTAGAAGTACCAGAATTATAAAGCTGTTTGATCAATACTGACAGTATTGAAGTACAAAACTGCTTTGTCAAAGTCATAATTTCTTATTTCAAGCATCTTATCCCTTTCTCTTCACATATTAAGAATAGATATATTGACCAAATGGTATTAACAGTTTTATTGTCAGTCTGTGTTCTGCTCATATTACAGTGTCCTCAATAAAGAAGTGAAAATAAATTATATTAATTCTTTCTTTAAGCAAGCCAATGCCATTTCTAGTAGTAGAACAACTGCATTTATCTTTATCAGGGTTACTTATTTTAAGCCTAATGTGCTATTTTCTTTGTAAATTCCAGGGTACATAGCCTTATTTCAAGACAATTGCAAAGCATTGGATTCTAAATATAAACACATTTTTCTACATACATATTGAGAGAATAATGCTTAGATGTCAAGCCAGACAAATGTACTGTACTGTTTTTTAGTGTAGTTGTTGTGTACTGGTTTTAAGATATATTTCTTAAGCATATAGCCTTATTTCAAGATTATACATAGCACTGGCATTTGCTAAATTTGAACACATTTACCTACATATTGAGAAATTAACTCTTAAACATGTGCTTGTTTTTAGTCTGGCTGCACTAGTTTTAAGATAACTGTGGGCTCTTTGAGACTAGATCATTTTATTTGTTTAAAAAATCTTGACAAGTGCCATTTTCCAGTTCTGTTGGCAGACATTTTTTTCTTATTTTAGTAATATTTTGCCCCATTTTTTGACTTTTTGCAGTGGAGCTCTGTTCTGTCCCCAACTAAATATGAAAGAGTAAAACATTTTCAAACCATTTGCCAAGCCATTCAACATGGATCTTTATGGATATTTATAACTTCTCAAACACGAATGTGCTATGCAGGACAGATTTACAATTGGCAACCAGAGACTCACGACTAGACAGCCACCACAAACGCTTCAAACACTGATCTGCTATAACCTCCATGAATCATTTGTGAAGGTCAGTCCGCCTCCATCCAATATTCATCAAGATCTAATCTGGTATGAAACAGTCATGATGAGTGAGACCCTTCAAAGAGATGGAGAAAATGTCAAATCCTAGACAGGTGGTGCTCTCTCCTCAGAAATAGCATCAGTGTGTGTGTGTGTGTGTGTGTGTGTGTGTGTGTGCGTATGTGTATCAGTGCATACTTAAGAAAATGTGTGTGCCTCTGCTTATGTAACCTACCTTACGTGGCAGATGATTTGCTACACAGAACCATCTGGGAAGTCGTCATTTGAAACTGCTTGGAAAAGGGCAGGCGCTTTCAGAAATGTCTTATCACCCTCTATCACAGGCTAACCGATCGTCACACCTAAACCACATCTGCTACCTGCCAGTAGCTCCTCATAGGACGCTGACTGGCCAGTTAGTTTTACTCTGAGGACAAACAGCTTCATGTTGGGCCTGGCCAGACGGATCCATGTAGCTGGACACAGCTCTCTGCAGCCCTGTCCCACCTGTGTGTGTGTGTGTGTGTGTGTGTGCTCAATGTTGTGCGTAACCTGACTGGTCGCGCATACCTGTTCACAAGACCATGTGGGAGTGCTGTGCTCTGAGTGGGCGCTGTAATGTGCAGCCGCCGACATGGAGATGCAGAGAGAGAGAGAGAGAGAGAGAGAGAGAGAGAGAGAGAGAGAGAGAGAGAGAGAGAGAGAGAGAGAGAGAGAGAGAGAGAGAGAGAGAGAGAGAGAGAGAGAGAGAGAGAGAGAGAGAGAGAGAGAGAGAGAGAGAGAGAGAGAGAGAGAGAGAGAGAGAGAGAGAGAGAGAGAGAGAGAGAGAGAGAGAGAGAGAGAGAGAGAGAGAGAGAGAGAGAGAGAGAGAGAGAGAGAGAGAGAGAGAGAGAGAGCTTAATGTTTAAAACGTCCTGTAGCACAGGCAAGACGCATATCATTTGTGAGGGTCTGGGACTATGAGAGAGGGAGACAAGGGAAACATCCTTGCTTTGACTGTGATCTCCCACTGGAGGATCCATAGAAGAACAAACAGAGTAGACGGTTGGTGCAGTGGCCACAAACGGCAGGAGGATGATGAGAGGAGGAGAAGGAGAAAGAGGAGTTACAGAAGACATCTCCTGGGTCGGGGGGAGGGGGGGGGGGGACTCGTGGCGTGGGGGATCAGTATGTGAAGCTGGGAGCTAATTAGGATTTCCATCAAAGCCAAGAGCTGCAATAGCTCCTCTGTCACCTTCATCCATTTTTAAACGTTTCTTGGCATGGCTAGCCTGGAAACCCGCCCTTGGATGTTTATCCTCATGATGGACATATGCTGTACAGCATCAAATGAGTTCTCTCTGATCGATCTCACAGTGAACTTGGGTCCCATAAGAAAGAGGCAGTGCTCCAAGTTTTCAATCATCAGCACCACTTTGCCAGATCTCACGGTTAAATCTATTTTTAAAACAAAAACATGAATCCGACTACAATTGCAGTTGATTAAAAGCTTCGGCAAGGGGTCTTGTTAATGGCCCCAACGCCTGCTGTGTGACCGTTTTGAACTCGAGTCTTCAAAACTCTTCCATCAACAGCCTGTATTGTGATATCTAAGGATGTTTTAATCGACATTGATGAGACACAAAGTAGATGTGAGTCCTGCCGTGTGACTGTGGGGGGTATAGAGGAGGAATCGTTCCACATCGACGTTCTTGTGTGCTCCAACACCTAAAGAACATACCGCACTAAGGATCTCTGCTTGTAAAAGTCAGTCTGACGTGTGCCAAAATGAGAGGACAGAAATAGCCGTGGTAAATGCATGACACACTCGTACCCACGTTCCAAAAGATGTGACATTTGGAAACGTCAGAGGCAGGAAGGACGCTAGTCAGCGATGGGATTGGTCGATGGTGCTTCAACATTGCAAACATGGCCAGCATTGATTTTTTTCCTGCCCTGGCAAACAGGCGGGCCTCTATGTATTCAGCACATGTGAACCTGGATGGGCTCTAAATTATTGAACAGCTATCCTTTGTATACTCCGCACAAGTCCTTCCCCGCAGCATGGCTTCCCTAGCTTATTGGGCTGATACCTGTACATTCAAAACACACAGACACAAACACATACACACAAACTCCTTCTCTCTGGCACACACACACACACACACACACACAGAAGTGCAACACCGGGAGCTTTCTAAGTCATTGTGCATGCAGAGCACGTGGCAGAATTCCATGTATCTGCAGTGACATGGTAAGTACAGGGTGAGGGAGAAAGGGGGGAGGGAGGAGAGAAAAAGTGATATTGGATGGAAGAGGATTGAAGAGAAGGAGAGTACTCATTCTGTCCTGCCATTGAGGCATTTCTGGATGGAAACATTACACCTTTTCAAAGACTTCACTGCAAGTGAGGCTCGGCCCAGTGCGGTGAGCCAGTACCCCCACGAGGACCAACACATCTCACAGCCTCATGAGAACCTGAACATCTAACAGCCTCATGCAGGACCTGAACATCTCACAGCTCCATGCAGGACCTGAACATCTAACAGCCTCATGAGGACCTGAACATCTAACAGCTCCATGAGGACCAACACATCTTACAGCCTCATGAGGACCTGAACATCTAACAGCCTCATGCAGGACCTGAACATCTAACAGCCCCATGCAGGACCTGAACATCTAACAGCCCCATGAGGACCTGAACATCTAACAGCCTCATGAGAACCTGAACATCTAACAGCCCCATGCAGGACCTGAACATCTAACAGCCCCATGAGGACCTGAACATCTAACAGCCTCATGAGGACCTGAACATCTAACAGCCCCATGCAGGACCTGAACATCTAACAGCCTCATGAGAACCTGAACATCTAACAGCCCCATGCAGAACCTGAACATCTAACAGCCTCATGCAGGACCTGAACATCTAACAGCCTCATGAGAACCTGAACATCTAACAGCCTCATGAGGACCTGAACATCTAACAGCCTCATGAGAACCTGAACATCTAACAGCCCCATGAGGACCTGAACATCTAACAGCCCCATGCAGGACCTGAACATCTAACAGCCTCATGAGGACCTGAACATCTAACAGCCTCATGAGAACCTGAACATCTAACAGCCTCATGAGAACCTGAACATCTAACAGCCCCATGAGGACCTGAACATCTAACAGCCCCATGCAGGACCTGAACATCTAACAGCCTCATGAGGACCTGAACATCTAACAGCCCCATGCAGGACCTGAACATCTAACAGCCCCATGCAGGACCTGAACATCTAACAGCCCCATGCAGGACCTGAACATCTAACAGCCTCATGAGGACCTGAACATCTAACAGCCCCATGCAGGACCTGAACATCTAACAGCCCCATGCAGGACCTGAACATCTAACAGCCCCATGCAGGACCTGAACATCTAACAGCCCCATGAGGACCTGAACATCTAACAGCCCCACGAGGACCAACACATCTAACAGCTCCATGCAGGACCTGAACATCTAACAGCCCCATGCAGGACCTGAACATCCCCTAACAGCCCCATGCAGGACCTGAACATCTAACAGCCTCATGAGAACCAGAACATCTAACAGCCCCATGAGGACCTGAACATCTAACAGCCCCATGCAGGACCTGAACATCTAACAGCCCCATGCAGGACCTGAACATCCCCTAACAGCCCCATGCAGGACCTGAACATCCCCTAACAGCCCCATGAGGACCTGAACATCTAACAGCCTCATGAGGACCTGAACATCTAACAGCCTCATGCAGGACCTGAACATCTAACAGCCCCATGCAGGACCTGAACATCTAACAGCCCCATGCAGAACCTGAACATCTAAAAGCCTCATGAGGACCTGAACATCTAACAGCCTCATGAGGACCTGAACATCTAACAGCCTCATGAGAACCTGAACATCTAACAGCCTCATGAGGACCTGAACATCTAACAGCTCCATGAGGACCTGAACATCTAACAGCCTCATGAGGACCTGAACATCTACAGTAACAGCCCCATGCAGGACCTGAACATCTAACAGCCTCATGAGGACCTGAACATCTAACAGCCTCATGAGGACCTGAACATCCCCTAACAGCCTCATGAGGACCTGAACATCCCCTAACAGCATGCATGTATGGCCTGAACATGTAATAGCCCCATGCAGGACCTGAACATGTAATAGCCCCATGCAGGACCTGAACATCTCCTGCGGCAGAGGAATAACCTGCTGGCGACACAACAAAGACTGTATTGTAGGGGTGTGGTGGGAGTGGGGGAATTAGAACATGGCTTTGTTATGTCGTTCTGTCACCACCAGTGTGTGCGTTTGTCCCACGGCCGCGTCGTCTCAGAGAAACACTCGTTCGGTGGGTTCCCTGACTCGCTGGCCGCAGAACCATGCTGAGCAGCTGAGTGATGCTCTCCTGAGAGCTGGTTTACCCATTCCTCCTTAGACAGCCCTCTGGTGTGTATGTGTGTGTGTGTGTGTGTGTGTGTGTGTGTGTGTGTGTGTGTGTGTGTGTGTGTGTGTGTGTGTGTGTGTGTGTGGGTTGGTGCTAATAACATGGTTGGCTGAACAGGTGCATTTGCCTGTAGAGCAATTATCTGCTATCATTATGACATGATGAGATTCCCCAGGCTCAACATACAAATGGCTAGCAAATGCCGTGAGTGTGTGTGTGTGTGTGTGGGTGTGTGTGTGTGGGTGTGTGTGTGTGGGTGTGTGTTTATGCCCTACAGTGTCAGACCTTGACATACCTGTACCGTACCTGAAAGATGCAGCAACAGGTGTCACTTGTGTTAATCTAATTCTATACATGTGTGTGTATATGTGTGTGTGTCACAGGGGATGCAGATGGGGACACAGGAGATGGAGGAGATGGGGTTGAAGTTCTGCCAGAGTCTGATCTCCCTGAGGAGGAACACCATCCTGTACACCCAGAAAACCACCCTGTACACCAGCGGCCAGGCGGCGGCCATTTTGGACCTGGACGACGGCATCCTCGACCACAAGTCACACAAGTAAGTGCCTGCGTGTATGTGTGTGTGTGTGTGTGTGGTGGGTGTGTTTGCAAGATAAAGAGTGCTTTCTGCGTTCCTTACACCTGGAAAAAAGCGTATACAAAAGCCTAAATTGTATTAATAATGGTTTATTCTCATAGAAAAGCAGCTCCTTGTGATCTCATTGCACTCTATTGTTTGATAAATCATTGAATCAGTCGGCGCCTTCATGAAGCCTGATTATTATGTCAGGTCACCTCATCCAAATCCCTGTAGCCTACAGACCCGCATCAAAATAGCATTTGAAATCCCTGATTAAGTGTGCCCTGAGTATGACGTGGGTTAGGGTTTCCATTTGGAAACACGGCCACTGGTTGCATTGAGCCAGACAAGCAAGCCTGCTACTCAGACTGCCGTTTGTCACTTCCTTTCAATTCATTATTCAGTTTGAACAAGCTCCCTTTGCAGCCATTTTGCGAGATGGGCGTTGCCAAGGGAATCCTCAGTGATTAGTGCATCCCCTAATCAAACACGTCGCACAGTTTAATTCAAAGGAGGCATTCAAAGGATGCTGATTGGCTGGTTGGGATTTCAATCAAGAAATCAATCTGGACGAGAGCCTTTCCAGACCATGAATTCCATTGTGAAAATTCAGATTTAGGGGCTGTAGCCAGGCTACAACCAAGCACAGATTAACAATAAAACTATTACAAAGAGTCTTTAATATTCATATTCATGAGAATGTTGAGTATATAAATGATTGCCTGGCGTTTGCATTTTGAGTATAGAGAAAACATTATTGAAAGAGTCTCAACACTCCGCCCTAGATTTTGGGTTTTTTCTAGACGGAAGTTAAATTCACTTGCTGTAGGAGCTTAACCCATGTACTGCCATTGGCTAAATGGCTATTGATTTGTAACAAATTAAATGTTTTTGTGAACATACTGACTTGCACTCCCCAGCAACTTGATTTAGGGTTATCCACAAGAAAATAAAATGTTTTCTTTTTAAGTGCTCATTCTCTAGAGGGTTGCACATATTTTCTCTCTAGAGGGTTTATGTATTTTTGCTCTTGTGAATAAGGACGTGTCTCTCATGGGTATAATTTTCAAATGAGGCCATTGTGTTATATTGCGCAATTCCTTTATTCAACACGTCTCATAAAGAGAACATCTTGTTTTTGTTAAGGAAGATGACATTAAGTTGCCCTCCAAATAAGCTTTCTATGTGAATTAGAACAACAAACATGCGGGATTATCATGTCATTTCATTTCAAACCTTTATTTATACTGAGGTTTCCCTCATTTACAGTGTTGACAAGTTCACACAGATTAACAACAACAAATAACAACAGAACAAATACAGTATACAATCATAATAATTAAAAACAATTACAGGTCGATTACAGGTAATCATCATTTGGATGTACAGTACAGTAGTGTATGCCTGCTATCTAACACCGTGTCCTAACTGCTTGCGACGCGAGCAACAGAACGCAACATCGCATGCTTGCTGTCCTAACTGAAACCGTTAAATTTCCTGTTCTGTTACGTCATTTGTCTATATTCCCAACTGAAGACAGTTAAAGAACTAACGCCTGTCAACGTGAGTGACAGGAGTATAATAGGAACAGGGCGAGCGTCAAAAGGGCAGTTAAAACGTCGCGCTGCGTCGCTCGCATCCAGTTAGGACATAACAATAGAAAACAAAGCAATGGAACGCATTTTGTCGCTGACGCTCGCTCTCGTCGCGTGTAGTTAGGACACGGTGTAAGGCTTATTTTCCTATCCCTGATGTGCTTCAGCACTTTACTGTATATGTGGTTGTTTTTGTGCCCCGGAGTCTTTTCAACACTGTGTTTAAATAAAATATATTTTGATAATATTCTCACTTCATTTTTAGTCTGAAAAGGGGTGGGCGTCTTTGTGCGAGTGCTTGTGTATTGATGCGCTCTGTTATACATCTCTGCCGCTCACAGAGCAGGTTTGATCTGGCTCTTCTGACAGGGAGCCAGCTGTTGTCAGCCCATCTTTCAGGCAGAGGAGAGAGGCCTCCGCCACCTCCACAGATCCTACAGGAACATTATGCAGGCTAATGTCACCCCCACCTCCCCGGCACCCACGTCTCCTGCTGCCTCCCACCAGCACTCCAGTCACCTCAGGAGACCCGGCCCTGCCAGCGCCACACAACGCAAAGACTACGACTGAGGGGAGATACGGCGCTGTGTGAGAGGGAGGGATAATATGTTACGTCCCCTACTACGATGTAATAATAGTGTAATAAAGGTGTAATAGCTAGGGGGAGGGGAACGCAACAGCCTGTGTCTAGACCCTCTGAGCCGATGTAATTACAGTAATCATGGATGTGGTGCTGTTCAGAACCAGGCAGTACAACCAAAATGTATCTTTTGTAGCGTGTTCTAGGGTTAGACCTATGACTATGACTAGGTATAATTTATGATTATACCGCGGTTATCACAAATATGAAGGAAAATGGATTTAATACATTAAATCAACTCGTATATGGGGTATATATTCTGTACAGGGAAACAGAACCTTTATCAATAGTCTTAATTTATCAATCTTTCTGCAGGAGGAGGTCTTGACTCAATCAAGTGACCTAAGATCATTTGATGATGCTCGGGCGTGGTCAAAAGTTAATATTTATTGAAGTTATAATAATCAATTATCAAAATAATATTATAACAATTCAATAATAGATGAAAAAACACATGTGGCGATATGAAAACAGCAGAAATGAAAAGAATGATATAGATTGTAGATTAACACAGCCTATCCTAAATCCTCTAAACTTAAAGGACAATGCTCGTTTTTGACAACCTGGACCTTATTTACGACATATTATAAGACGTTTGACTCACCGAGATCACTTTGGTGTAGTTCGGAGGCATGTAGAAGAAATTAAAAATTCAGCGCGAGCCAGTATATCCATGTAATGGCGGTGGTCGGGGCACTTAGAATGCAGTTTCAAAAAATCTATTTTCTGCCGCGAAACGGTTTTCATCAATCTGTCTTTATGAATCGCTAGTTGTGCTTACATAGAGCATAGGCCTGTTGTGGTTTTTCACATGCCTCTGTAATATGATCTTTAGAAACGTCTTTCGAAACGAAATAGCTTCCTCACACTTGCTCCAGCACGCATGCGCACAGCGCGCAATCGTTGCTCCAGCACGCTGTGCGCATGCGTGCTGGAGCAAGTGAGGAAGCTATTTCATGTCTAAAGACGTTTCTAAAGATCATATTACAGAGGCATGTGAAAAACCACAACAGGCCTATGCTCTGTAAGCACAACTAGCGATTCATAAAGACAGATTGATGAAAACCGTTTCGCGGCAGAAAATAGATTTATAGAAACTGCATTCTAAGTGCCCCGACCACCGCCATTACATGGATATACTGGCTCGCGCTGGATTTTAAATTTCTTGTACATGCCTCCGAACTACACCAAAGTGATCTCGGTGAGTCAAACGTCTTATATGTCGTAAATAAGGTCCAGGTTGTCAAAAACGAGCATTGTCCTTTTAACAACACTTGACATCTCACCACATTAAAGAGAATGCTGGATGCAACCTTACACCGTGTCCTAACTGCTAGCGACGTGAGCAATAGAACGCGACATCGCGTGCTTGCTGTCCTAACTGAATCCGTTAAATTTAAAGTTCTGTTACGTCACTTGTCTATATTCCCAACTGAAGACAGTTAAAGAACGAACGCCTGTCAACGCGAGTGACAGGAGGAAAATAGGAACAGGGCGAGCATCAAAAGGGCAGTTAAAACATCACACCGCTTCGCGCTGCGTCGCTCGCGTCCAGTTAGGACATAACAATAGAAAACAAAGCAATGGAACGCATTGTCGCTGACGCTCGCTTGTGTCGCGTGTAGTTAGGACACAGTGTTACGAGTGGTGCGGAAGCGTGTTGTCCGGAGGTGTTGTCTGGCTCGAAGCATGGAGGCACGTGACTGATGGTCGCTCGGTTCGATGAAGGGAGCAGCGCGCCTGTGCTCTCGTCGAAACAGTGAGTGTTGCTGTGCGAACGTTGATGTTCACAGAGGTTAAAGTTCAGTTTCAGAGTTCACAAGTTGCAGATGTCATTCTAAACCTCTGCTCTCGCCAGAGAAAATTGTTTGAAGAGTTTGTGGAAATTCCTAAGACCCTGGTGTCGACTACAGAAATCCTAAATAGCAGTTAGGCATTCCACAGATACAGGCTGATTTCATCAACCAGACCCTGGCAGTTGAGTTACTGGAGAGGTGAGAGCACACAAGAGAGTACAC
Organism: Borostomias antarcticus; assembly: GCF_949987555.1. Taxonomy (NCBI): domain Eukaryota; kingdom Metazoa; phylum Chordata; class Actinopteri; order Stomiiformes; family Stomiidae; genus Borostomias; species Borostomias antarcticus. The sequence goes on from NC_140251.1 coordinate 17,734,149, forward strand.
GAGAGAACCTGAGAGAGAGGCTTCCTGTCTGATCTCTATTTAAGTAGAGAGGAGATAAGGTGTGTCCTGTTTGCATAGACGGGCACCGATTGGTGACTTGATCACCCAGTGACCCCCGCTCCCATCGTAAAACGGGGGAACCAAGGTTCCCTTAGGGGTCTGGAATCATAAAATATCCCGGTTATGGTTTCAACATTATATTACATTGATATGATATGATATTTCCCCAACATGCATAATCAACTGATTCATGATTTTAGCTTTAGATTGATACCAAACATGGCTAGGTGGACTTAGCAGCATAGAATCAATCATTTATAACACAGTAACACTTGGTTACAAATACAATTACTCAATAACTTTATTCCCAGGGCTTATTCTTGTGGTGGCTGCATCACATGGTTGGGATGAAGCAATTTCACTTTATTAAAGAAACGAGACAAAGTAATTCCTTTGTCTCACTTGTGTGAGAAATACACAAGACTACAAAACTACAAAGGGGGGGAACAACTAGACAATAACTGACTTAAGAGGGCAGGAGATAAGGGAACCAGGGAGAAGGACTGAAGGGTGCCACTAAGAAGCACAGCCCTAACTTCCCTAAACCTCTACCCTATAGACTCCAACAACCTCCAACTGAAAACAGAGCTAGTGACCCCAACTAGCCATCAATCTAAGCCTAAACCGGAACCTTACCTACCTGCTAAAAAAGACGTGGCAGCCGCTCACTCCTACCTAGTGTGTTTAACAGAGGGTTACCTACGTGGTGAAAAACAGTACACGGTAAACCCAAACACAACTAGAACTAAGGTAGGTAGACTATCAAAAAGGGAGAAACATAAACAGTAGGCTATAAGACAAACTAGTGCTGTGTTCACACTGGGCGCGGCAAGAAAATTTGCGCTGCCCAGTTTGCCCAATCTCGCTGCCGGATCAATGGGTTGCCACGCGAATCCGCCACAGAAAGTTAAAAAAAAATAACTGTTAGGAATGTCGCCGTGCGGCGAATCCTGGCCGCCGCGCCGCCGGGTTCGACGATTCGCGCCGCCTGTGCCGCCCGCCGCCCGGTTCACGCGAATTGTATTGACTTTCTATGTAAACTCGCCACGCCGCTGGAAAAAATTGCACCCGGTGTGAACACAGCATAAGGGTCTGGAACCAGCAGAGTACTCACAAGGTCTATCAAAAGGTCAAACAGCAAACCACATTCAAACATACCCCTCTGTCTCCCTCTAACAAACAGGGAACACAAACACATATATATAGAGGGGGAAGGCCGCCCGCTGATTGGGCAGGAGATGATTGTGGAGCTGATTGATGATGGCAAACAGGTGGTTGCAGTGGCAGTCAGGAGGTTGGCAGGAGACAATGATGATTGACAGGACGAATGATGAATGACAAGGGAGGGAGCACACAGCATGGACAGACACCTAGGGGAGACAAATATGAAGAGTAACAAAGCACAAGACAGACACAACCACACAATCTGTAACATAAGACTTCCATCTGAATAAGGAATAATATCAAAGCGGTGAGATTGTATCGCATTGATATTTATCAGAATATCAAAGTCAGGTAAGCAGGATTTTATATCAGGAAAGTGGAATGCTAAGGCCAATTGTGTTTCGTTCTGGGATAGGCACTTGGCAGAATGATTGGATGTAATTGCCAGCCTTTAACACTAATATGGTGATGTCCTTTGTGGATGGACTGTGCACAGCTAGGGCATCGGCTGGGATGCCACCAGCTCCCAAACTCAACAACCCAAAAACAATCACGAAGGTATACCTCCACTCTAGAGATTCATTCAAGCCGATTGATTTGGACTTTTCAGGAAAGTGTCTAAAATTCTACCTGCTCTCTGGTACACTCCAGTCTAACTTTATTTCCAGTCTTAGAAGTAACACGAGGCCACTTTTCTATTCACTATACTTTCTGGAAGGGCGGGAGTCCATTCTGACTGGATGATGCCATGTTTTTCCCAGTTCTGGTAGATTGTGGGAAACAGTATTTGGGGGGAGAGGCTTCAATCAGGGCTGCTGATCCATTTGTATCCAACCAAGTTTCAGTCAGAAACATACAGGGGCGAATTCACTAAAGCGGAATTGCGGCCATTAATTGCACCATTACATTGAGCGTCAGTTGCTCCAGCTATGTGCTCCGTTTTAAAAACCTATTCACTAAAGACATTGCACTAATAATATCCCAGCGCAAATACGCCCATTCGGTGTTTGCGGCTGAGTGCAATTTGCTGCTGATATAGGAAATGACTATAAAAAATGCGCGTACAACTCGTATACATATCATTGGACGATGGCAGACAGAAAAAGAAAGATACAATTTTCAGACAGCGAACTTGAAGGCCTCACGGACGAGGTTCAAAAACATGTCTCACAGCTTTCCACAAAAAATATCACGACTGCAGCAAAAAATCATATTTGGGGTTTAATTTCCCAATCAGTCAGTGCCATTGGTGTGTGTACACGCGGAAGACTGGAAACGGAGGTGGAATGATTAGAAAAGACGAACAAAGGAAAAATGGTAATTTAATGTTATGCAAGATAAAGCACGCTACGATGATCTAGCAGACTTTTGGGGGAGTGTATAACATTGCCCCACCGGTACGATCTAGGCATCGTTACGGCTTTTCAGGATTCCAAATGTGCACTCAATCACACCGCGCGTCCTGATGTGAGCCCGGTACGCCGCCTCTCCAACGTTGGAAGGATTACGCACGGGACTCATCATCCATGGCTTAAGATGATACCTTTCCTATGATACAAAAGCAAAATATTTTCTTTGTCTGGGTGGAGACCATCAGGTTTCAGTAGGCTAGGCCTCTCCCAGAACAGGACGAAGTTGGAGATGAAGGGGACTCCTATGGAAGAGCAGTCGTCCTGTAGCTACAGTAAGTGTGAAGCTAGAACAGTCTGGGCCATCTCTCAGCACCCCTTTGGTATGTAGGGAGGGGCCAGAGATGAGGATCAGTTTTCCAGTGTCTAGCAGGGAATTTATCAGTGCTTTTAAAACTTCTGACTGCCGGGCTCTGATGTCATTTGTTCTTATGTACAAGATGATGGATTCGGCCTTGGTGTAGTTATGTCGTGGAGGTTTGGTTCCATCCGAATAGTTAACTACCGCCTCCAAGCAACCAATCGGAGCTACGCTTGTTTGCTCTGGTTCAAGTCCAGTATAACAGTAATGTAGCTCCTTTGTATTCATTAGCATTAATCTCTTTGAACTATAGTCAGGAACTCCTGAGATGTGCTTTAGAAATGGTTTGTTTTAGGAATCAGCTTAATTACCCGGGGCCTTGTTTTAACGTCACACCTTCTGGTCTGGGAGAGGAGGCAGGAACAAAGACTCGAGCCCCAGGCCTGGCACATTGGCAAGAATAGAAACAGATGGAGGACTGTCAGGTGATATTTGGGCTACGGAGTGATGAATGTTCTTAGATCGAGTCGGAAAACATTTGTGGATTAGGTTTGTGGAGTTGTGGATACTTTGTTTGCCCTATAATGATTTTCCGCCATACAGTATTATTGATGTTTTACATTCCTCCCTCTCTCCCCCCTCTCTCTGTCTTTCTCTCTCTCTTCAAATCAAACTTTATTGGTATAGCACATTTCATACACAGAGGCAACACAATGCCTCAAAATGCTCTTGGCTACGTTTACAGTAATATGGTTTCATTTTAAGACAGCTTTTTAAAACGAAAATGATATCCGTCCACACAAGCATTATAGTACCATTTCAGAATGAATCTCTGTCCATACTAACACGCCATGAAAGTGCATATCACATGACCATTCACGTGCACTGGGCATGCACATGCCGGTATAAACAGGAAGCAGATTGTCTCCTCTAATGGCTAACGTTATTTCATGGGCTTGCTTGACTGCCTCAATGGCTGGGTAGTATGTTAGCTAGCAAGCCAGCAAAGCCCATATCACCGGTCAGATAATGTTCTTAGCATAAGTCAATGGAGTGCATCCATGGGCATCGGAATGGAAATGAAAGTGGGTGAGACACCAAAAGGGGGGAGTCTGGGGACCCTCCCCCTGAAAATTTTGAAGCAAAGAAATGCCAATTCCTGTATTCTAGAGCATTTTTACAGGTGGTTCGATACTTTTATCTGGCTATAACAAGAGGAGAAATGTCAAATAATGCAGTATATATATAGATACAGTATATATATATATATATTCATTTATATTTCCTGAACAAATTTAACATACTTAATAACATAGTATCCAGAGCCCTAGAGAGAAAGAGAGCTGGCAAGCTTTCATAATGCTGCCAACAAAAGTCAAATTTACCTGCGACTCTCTCTCTCTCCCTGTCTGTTCCTGAACTGGCGGTGTGTCACTTGTTGTCTGCTCTGCTGCCTAATGACATAATAACATTTCCATATTGTAATATACTTATAATTATACAAGGACACCGGACTAACGTTTAGTGTGACTTTAATCGTTGCTCTTCTGGTACCGAAGCCCGTAAGGAACATACTGTGCGCATGACACAGAATTAGCAGATAAAGCAATCTACTACACTCCTCCCCTTTAGCAATAAACTTCCAACCATAATGCACTGGTTCTCAAACAATAACCATAACAATGAATGACCTAAGAACATGTCAACTCTACCTACTGGGTTGATGTAGACTGACCAACCCAGCACAAATCCAGGGGATTATTCTGCCCCGAAGGCGGACTTGTGTTCTATGCTAACCTCAACCAATGTTCTCTGTACTGTATTCTGCCAGAACGGCACCGTCTCTGTAACATCAGCATAACTAAAGGTCAAGCCTTTCAGGTGGTCTACGTTGTCGCACCGGATTGCGTCTCTCATGAACCTCAGGAGGAGGACCAGGTTGCTCTGGTGGGTCAGGCTCGTTGTCCTGTCCACATGTCCAGTCTGGAGCAATGTCCTCTGGGTCAGTGGTGTTCTTGTCACTGTCTACAGGAGTGTTAGACCGCAGCAAATGATCCACATGAACACTGACCTGGCGATGACCCACCTGTACTGTGTAGGTTAATGGGCCTTTGCGGTGGAGAATAACACCTGAGTTCCACAGGCGTTTAGAATGGCGGAAATCACGCACTTTCACCTTCTCCCCCTCACTGAAGTGTCTGACCGGCTTAGAGCGCTTGTCATGAGCCTTCTTCTGCTGTAGTTGATGCTTAACCACAGTGTCTGAAAGGCCTGGCTTCAGTAGCATTAGGCGGGTGCGGGGCTGGCGTCTCAGAAACAGTTCAGCTGGTGTACGTTCAGTCACTGTGTGGGGCGTGTTTCTGTAACTGAACAAGAAGCGGGCCAGCCTCTGGTGAGTAGGTACAGACTGAACCTCCTGTTTGGTCCACGCTTTCTTGAAGGTCTGCACAGCTCTTTCAGCAGCTCCGTTTGAGGCTGGGTGATAAGGCGGAGACAGCGTGTGTCTCACCGCATTGTTTTTCAGGAACGTCTCAAACAGTGCTGAAGTGAAGGGAGGGCCGTTGTCTGACACTAGCTCCTTAGGAAGGCCATAAGCTGCAAACAAGTGTCTCAGTAAGTCAATGGTCTTTTCGGCTGTCATCAGCTGAGTAGGGAACACCTCCATCCACTTAGAGTGAACATCTGTGACCACCAGGAAGTGCTGTTTGTTTATCTCAGCGTAATCCACATGAATACGCTCCCATGGCGCAGTAGCCCAGGACCATGGATAGAGGGGCGCAGCAGCAGGCTTGTTGCGGACTGCTTCACAGGGCGAGCACTGACTTACACACTGCTGTATATCCTGGTCAAGCCCCGGCCACCACAGGTAACTCCTGGCAAGAGCTTTCATTCGAGTGATTCCTGGATGACTCTCATGTAGATCTGAGATCAACCTCTGTCTGAACTTGGGCGGCACCACTACTCTAGATCCCCAGAGTACACATCCTTGATCAGTAGAGAGTTGTTCTTTCTTGTCGGTGTAGTGACGGAGGTTAGGGTCACTCACATACGCTGGCCAGCCGGCCAGTGTCAAGTCCATCACCTTGGATAGGACTGGGTCACGTCTGGTTTCCTCTGCTATGTCTGAAGCAGAGAGGGGCAGCTCGTCAATGAGTGAGATCTGGAAAACAGCTGCATTGTCTTGACCATCTGAGTCACTCTTGCATGGTAGCCTTGATAAGGCATCTGCATTGGCGTGGTCACCTGATCTTCTGTACTCAATGACGTAGTCGTAGGCTAATAGTATCAGAGCCCACCTTTGCATGCGGAGAGCGGCCAGTGTTGGGACAGGAGATTTGGGCCCCAGAATGGCGAGGAGAGGCTTGTGATCTGTCAGCAACTGGAATTCTCTTCCATACAGATACTTGTGAAATTTCTTCACGCCATAGATTATGCTCAAAGCCTCTTTTTCAATTTGAGCATAGTTATGCTCACTGGGTGTGAGTGTTCGTGAGGCAAAGGCGATCGGGAGTTCTTCACCTGAGGGTAGGACATGCGAGATGACGGCTCCAACTCCATATGGAGAAGCGTCACATGCCAGTCGCAACTTCTTCTCTGGGTCGTAGTGCGCGAGCCACTTGCTCTGTAGTAGGCGCTGTTTGCATGTCTGAAATGCCTCTTCACATTGTGAGGACCATGTCCATTTCATGTCAGCCTGCAGTAGTTGGTGAAGAGGGTGCAAGATCGTTGACAGGTTTGCTACAAACTTGCCATAGTAGTTTAGGAGACCCAAAAATGACCTCAGCTCTGAGACATTACTGGGCGCTGGTGCACTGACAATGGCCTCCACCTTGCTGTTTGTTGGGTGCTGACCTTGTTCATCGATCTTGTAGCCAAGATACTCCACTGAGTCTTTGAGAAACTCACATTTTGACTGTTTCACTCTCACTCCACATTTTTCCAGCTTGCTCATAACTTTGTCCAGTACGGCTATGTGTTCTTCCATTGTGGGGGCCGTCACCAGAATGTCGTCCAGAAAACACACCACGTTGTCTATGCCATGTAAGATCTGGTCCATTGTTCTCTGGAAGACCGCAGGGGCTGTTGAGATTCCATAGGCCAGACGATGGTACTTGTACAGGCCCTTGTGAGTATTGATGACTAGATACTGCTCTGACTCTGAGTCTAGCATCAACTGCTGATACGCAAACGACAGGTCAAGCTTACTGAAAACCTTACCCCCAGCCAGGGTGGCAAACAGATCCTCAACATTGGGCAGTGGATATTCTTCCTTCTGAATGCACTGATTTATTGTGACCTTGTAGTCCCCGCATATCCTCACACTTCGGTCTTTCTTGGGCACAACCACAATAGGGGCAGCCCAGTCACTCCGGTCCACTTTTGAGATGATGCCATTTTTTTCTAGGCATTCTAGTTCCTTCTCTACTGATTCTTTTAGAGCGTAGGGGACTGGGCGTGGCTTGTGAAACCTAGGCATGGCTCCATCTTGAACTCTGACCTTTGCTTGGAAACCCTCCATCTTTCCATAGCCATCTTTGAACAGTCCTTTGTGTGTCTCCAGCAGGGCTGTGAGTGTAGGTGGAGTCACAGGCTTGTCACCTTTCACACTGAAGATCTCTGCCCAGTTCAGTTTTATGTGTTTCAGCCAGTTGCGGCCCAGCAGGGCTGTCTTCTCACCTTTCACTATGAGCAGGGGTAGCGTCCACTCCTTTCCTTCATATCTGACTGGTACCTGTATTTGCCCTAACACAGGAATCCTGTCCCCTGTGTATGATGAGAGACGGACTGCTGCTGGCTGGAGAGGGCACTGTTTCAGATTTTCTCTGTAGACATGTTCAGGAACTATAGTAACTGAAGCACCAGTGTCCAACTGCATACTAACTGGTTTTCCTGCTAACTCCATTTCCACATAGATTCCATCATTGTGTTTTTCAACTGTGTGTATGTTGAATAGATCCACTGTCTCAACTACCTCTTCCTCCTCTTCCTCTGACACATTGTGAGCATTTCCTGTGTGTTTTGCACCTTTACATACCCTCTGCACGTGTCCTGTCTTTCCACAATTGTGGCACTTCTCATTGATGAATCTACAGTCACCCGGCCTGTGATTTTCTCTTCCACACCGGTAACAACTTTGCTTTGCTTCGCCTGAGGTGTACTGTGTCTTTGCGTTCCCTTGAGAGCGAGACTGGGTCTTGGGAGCGCGTTTTGGACGCCTTTGGTCTACTTGGTGAACCTTCTGACGTTCCGAGTGCTCCGATAGCTCCATTGTGTCCTTGTGGGCAAGCTCGAGTCCAAAGGCAATATCACAGGCTTTCTTGAATGTCAGATCCTTTTCTGTCAAAAGCCGTCTGTGATATGTTTCACCTGTGAGACCACACACAAACCGATCTCGGAGAGCATCATCCAGAAACAGTCCAAACTCACATGAACTTGCTAACCGTTTCAAAGCAAGGATGTAGTCTGCCAGCGCTTCTCCCTGGTTCTGCTGACGCTTGTAGAATCTGAAGCGTTCAGCGATTAGAATGGGTTTAGGTTTAAAATGGGCTGACAACGCCTCCGTGAGCTGGGCATAAGTCAGTTCCACACATTTCTTAGGCTCTACGAGACTCTTCAGTAATCTGTATTCCGTTGCACCCAAAATACTGAGAAACACATTTGCTTTCTTCTCATCTTTTATTTCATTTGCAGCGAGCCAATGCTCAAAACGTTCCAGGTAAGACTCAAAATCCTCCTTTGTTGATTCAAACTCCGGTACCCGTCCAATAGCAGACATTTTTCTTATTTATTTTCTCAGCAGAAAGATTTACCTGCAGAATGTCCGGTTGTTGTGTTCCTTTTTCACCACTAGTCGGCAGCAGAGCACCACTAAAATTATTTCTCTGCTCTGAGTGAAAGTCCTTCGTGAGCTAGCAACGTTTCTTGCTAACAGCCAGGCTAGCACTCGCTTGCTTTCCCTTGCAGAAAACGACGCAGGTTCCTTTTATTTCGCGGAGTTTCATTACTCCTTTCTCTTTCTCTTACTAGAAAAATCAGTTTCTAAACTCCTATTCTCGTCGCCACTGTAATATACTTATAATTATACAAGGACACCGGACTAACGTTTAGTGTGACTTTAATCGTTGCTCTTCTGGTACCGAAGCCCGTAAGGAACATACTGTGCGCATGACACAGAATTAGCAGATAAAGCAATCTACTACACATATTAGTGTTTCCACATTTCACATCATTTCACATTTCTTGAGAACATTAACCAGTTATTCTTTTAGGTAGTACAGTAGGACCCCACTCATCCGAACTTCAGAGATCCGAACCTCCCGGTCTACCGGACAGGCTTAAAAAAACTTCTTTTTCGAGCCTGCTGGTTACTGGTGGGATTTTCATTACATGCCTACTTGCATTTAAATCTGTCATAATAAATACGTACTGTATCCTACTGTGAATAAAAACAGAACTGTATGTAGACCTACATGTTGCCTGTAGGCTGTAGCCTACTGTCACATTTAATTTCTTTGTTACTTTAATGTCGAGCGCAAAACGCAAACGAGTCTGCTGCGCGAGAGCTGCATTCCTTGGTAGCCAGAAAGCGCGTCAGCAACCTGAAGCAGAGGAGCATCGAGTCATTTTTCGTTCCCAGTTAATGGACTTCAGGATGTGTTGTGGGCATGTAGATTAGCCTACTAGGCCTACTGTATTTGTTAAATAATAGCCTACAGCCTAGGCCACGTTAGCCTACATCGGTTGTTTAGGCTGCAATAGCCTAAGACACAACAACTTGTCTGTCATTTCATTTATTTATTTATTCATTTATTATCATTTGCTCTAATTGTTCTAATGTTGGGTTGTTTTTAGGCTATACCATTGTGTTCTGCGAATACAGTAGCCTATCGATGCAGCGTAGTTCTCGTTCGAGAATAAAGTACTGTATTTGATCAAAGCATGCACTCAAGTGGAAATGCGTTTATTTTATTCTAGGCTACTGTAGGCCTATTATAGGCTAGGCTGTATGAGTTTAGTTGGCTATTTGATTGCAATTTTGATGCATTTTCACAAGTAATTAAGGGTATTTATCAGTCTATTATGAGTCTATATGAAACAAGTACCACTTATTGAATTTGGTGCATTTTAACATGTTTCAGTCATCCGGACATTTCAGAGATGCGAACGTCCTTCGGTCCCGTTGAGTTCGGATAAGTGGGGTCCTACTGTATTTTATTCCATAATATTCTTACTTTGCGTTTTGGTGCAGAAAAAAAGTTATGTCCATTTTTATTTTTTCTGCCATGATGGCTGCCTGGCTGGCTACATGCACACACACACACACACACACACACACACACACACACACACACACACACACACACACACACACAGTTTGCAGGTTAGTTATTCTCCAAGTAATGTGAACATTAGAGCCAGGCATTAGCATTTGTCACAGTTTACACAACTATTAGCCCTTCTCAGTCCTGTTGCCGCATGCTCGCTCATGCCAGACAACAGTCCTTTCACCCTCCATTCACTTCGCCGTCAAAATAAATAGGTGTCGGCCTATTTAGGAGAGGCGCTCATATTTACTAAGTATAAGTGTCAGATAAACATGAAACTTCATTTACCTAAGCAAAAGGGTCTATTTAAACAAATGCTGGGTTTTGAAGCCTCAAGCTTCAAAGAGACCGCCACCACCACAGAAGAAGACTACCTCGGAAAAATAAATTCACTCGGACAGAACACGTCTAAATAAGTTATTTAATGGTAGCGCCTAGGTTTCAAAACCCAGCATTTGTTTAAATAGAACATTTTGCTTAGGTAAGTGAAGTTTAATGTTTATCTGACACTTGTAAATATGAGCGCCTCTCCTAAATAGGCCGACACCTATTTATTTTGACGGCGAAGTGAATGGAGGGTGAAAGGACTGTTGTCTGGCATGAGCGAGCATGCGACAACAGGACTGAAAATGGCTACACAATGATATTATACCAGCAACAGCTAGGCTACAAGCTGTGTACAACCTGCATTTGCTTGACTGCAAACTGTGATCATTGAAACTTTAGGCTATGCTCTGCAGTCATATGATTCTATGTGCTTTAATTAATAGAAAAACATCTTATAATGTTGAGTCGTCTTAGAGATTTACAAATGCAAACCAACAGATGGCACCAAAGGAGTGAGCCATAATAGGCTATGGGGCATTCATTTGTTGGCACAGTCTAATGACAATTGCAGCCGGGACACAGAGACCCATTTGGAAAACGTGCTCGGACCATGGCAGAGCTAGGCTACTGGTCCAGTCACGTTATCCCTAGCCTACACAGCATTATCTGGCACTAACGTTAGCTAGCTAACAGTTAGCTATGAAGATACGCTCCATCAATGCATAATGCTGCAGTAAATGGCAGGGTAAAAGCCCCAATGATGGCCTACAATGTGTTTTAAGGCTATTTTAACCGATTTATGGCAAAACTAATCTACCTTTTCTCAGTTGGTCGGGTCGACGCTCTGCTCTACTCTGCTCGGGTATACGTTAGCTGAATCCCAAATCGCGCACTTTGGCGAAAGTGCAGAGCACTTGCGGCCTTGTGGCCTTACATGCGCGTTCCCGCTAAGTCCACAAGGGCTCAGGGTAGTCCCAAAACGGAATTGCTAGGTCCACAAGTGTGCCACTGCCGCCATTTTGCACACTTTAACCGCACTTACCGAAAGTCCGCAATTTCGCGGACTTAGGAGCAGAAAATACCCACAGTCCACCGTGTCTCATGTGACACAGTGCTTGAGTGCATCCGAGTCATGATCCGAGTGCATCACACATAAATGATGACATTTGCCGATAACACAACATTTATCTTGAAATCCACATGCTGCAAACATATCCCATCCAACATAATTAAAAAATTATTATTAAATTAAAACAGACGTCAATCGGTCAATTTGCAGAGCCGAGCGGAGAGCTGAGGGGCGCATCAGAGCAGCCTCTGCGTCGGAGCGACGCGGCAGCCAATTAAAATGAAGTGGGAGGGGCATTGAGCTAAACTGGCTTGGGAATCGTTGGCACGCCGCTGGAAGTGCTGTCCCATTTAATTCACGGCCCTGCACCCTCTGGCCCTTCCAGCTGACGTCAATTAAGTGCTCAGGCCTCAGGCCGCAAGTGCGAGGGGCCGCAAGGGTGGTTTGCGCACTCAGATTGGGATTCAGCTACGTTGTCTAGACTCAGATGAAAACGCCTGCGCAGTATTGCAGGTGGAGCAAACCAAGTGTAGGCTACTACTGGGGGGGGTCCAAGTGAAATAGTGACAAAAAAATGGTACATGCTGGTAAAAAAAAAAGAAGAAAAAAAAGTGTCCTCACACACTGAGTCACTCAATAGTTCAGTACATAAACTTGTCCCACTCACTTATAATGGTTCTGACGCCCATGAGTGCATCTATCTCTCTCCCCTCTCTCCCTCAAAACATCTACATGTTTGCCACGGTAGTTATTAATGAATGAACTAGTTCTCAGTGAAGGATCAAACCATGTTCTGGTTAACAGAGCGGATAGCTGTGATGATACATACTCTCTTAAGTCTGAGCATCTGTGGGTTTATTGCTTTCTACTTTGAAATATTGATATTGTTTGTCAGACTTTCAAAGCCTACTGTAGCATTGCCAAAAACAAAAGAGAAATAACAGCAACATAATAGTGAACAAAGAGACAGTAGAAGTGATGAATAAATAAAGCGTTGTTGATTTTGAAACAATCCCGGGGACAAAGGGAGGCAGACATGGAAGCAGGCGGTTCTTGTATGAAGGGTGGTTGTTGAGTGGCGACACGTGTAGTGGAATTAAATCTGATCGAAAGTAAAAAGATTTGCCAAGGTTCGCTCAAAGAGGTTAAGTCTGATTTATTGAGAAAACATACGACCACAAGGACTTCCAGGATAACGCACGTGAGTGGTATCTAGCAGAAGTGCCGCAGTCTGGTCTTGCACGGCCTTATATTCAAGCAATACACAGGTATGACGCTTCCAGGGATGTGATTGGCTAACCCATCTGTACACGTCATATTAAATGGCAGACATCATCAACAATGGTCAAGAGTTGAGACACGTGATATGAGAAAGTGTGGTAAACCTTGCAGGGACAATGGAACAAAGAAAGGTTATTCTAAGCCAGACAACGTCTAGGTGTCTCGACCTCCTGAAGAGGACATCCTGTCTTAAATGAGGTTAGCACAGCTATGTGAAAGGTTGAGGGAGGTAGTGAAATTACAATGTCTATGACACACGCGAAACAAGCCTGGCACTGCCACTCTCCCTCAGGGGACCACATTCAATTACTGACCCCCCGGTGTGAGACAGACACACACTGACACACACAGACACTCCACAGTTACACTGAACACAGACACACGCACGCACACACACCAGAACAGCATATCACACGCACACACACACACACACACACACACACACACACACACACACACAACGAGTCCTACTCTTCTACTGACACGCCACTTGCATTTGCAGAAGGTGCATGGGTTCTACTAACCCACGGGCCCCTAGAGGATATATTGCGGCGGGAAAAAAAAGTTGTTGAGTTGAACGATTGAAGCACATGAAAGCAGGGGGGTATTCCAGAAAAAGCGTTTAGTGCAAATCCTGAGTTCGCTAAGCCTCAAATAAGGGAAGGCCTGGGTTTTCCGTTCCTGGAAGACAGTTAAGTCAAACTGGAGAAAGCAGGACAAGTCAAACCCGTTCCAGGAAGAGAGTAGACAGCGTGGGTCAGTGACCATGGTAACTCATTCTGCTTACTCTAAAAACCCAGACTGTCTCCCCGTCTCTCCCTACCAGACTGTCTCCCCGTCTCTCCCTACCAGACTGTCTCCCCGTCTCTCCCTACCAGACTGTCTCCCCGTCTCTCCCTACCAGACTGTCTCCCCGTCTCTCCCTACCAGACTGTCTCCCCGTCTCTCCCTACCAGATGAGGAAGCGCATTACTTCGTGAAGTTTTAAATGCATGCATGTTTCACCGGGAGAGGATTTTAAGACTGCGATGGGATGTCCTATCATTCCCCGAGGATTATCTAATAACCGTTTTTCCGCAAACTCCAGTATGTATCTACTAAATAACATTTTCCGGCCTGAAATCGCTATAAGGCCTATTAGAATCTACAATCTACAATTCACATTGTGGCCGGGCTCTTACATCAGAGCAAATTATGTGGGCTGCCCTGCGTTTCTGCAAAAAGGAGTTTTTTTTTTAATATATAACATTGGCGATGCAGTACACATTGGGAAAGCTACTGTGTGTAGAGCCATAACTAAGGAAAGTGTCCCTTGCTCTGGACACAACCTCTGACCATGAAGGAGGAATTCCACAGAATAGCAGGTGACGAAAGCATTCAGTTGAAGTTAATGACGATATTTTACATAATATTCTGGTAATGCTGCAACCTCATTGTGCCTACTGTAAATGAGTGAACAGGAAGTCATTCCACAGCATTAATGTGCCGGTCATCGGTGCAGGTAGCCTACCTTGATTCATTCATATACTGTATACAATATAGCCCACCTGACCACTGATTGTAGGGCTTATAGGCTACTGTACATAGCTACTGTACACGCACCTCCAAAATTTCAAGCACAGTGACAACGAGGACCTTCTTTAGGCCTATATCAGATCTATCTCACTATTCCCATAAGCGGTGCACAGGCAGAGCACACTTTCAGACATCTTAAACTAATTAAAACATATCTGCGGTCTTCACTAAGTGAGAATCGTCTCTCAAATCTGGCAATACGTTTTATTGAGAGAGAAATGACTGAGAGGGTGGACTTCAGCAATGTAGGCCTAATTGAGACATTTGCAAGGATGAAGCAAAGAAGAACACAGTTCAGATAGTCTACACATTCCAACAATAGCCTACTTTTAAATATTTTTAGTCTTTTTATGTTAAACTTTAGTGAGTTTTTTTGAGTAGCCTACATTGGATTATTAGGCTTATAGCCTTTACCATGACATGTTGCCTTTGAGCGAATTGAGTGAAAATGCCGTATAGCCTATTGAGCCAAGTGATGTGTCTTTACATTAGTATGGCTATAGTATTTGTTGTGGAGTTCTAGCATATACTAGGCCTACTGGTGACTACGTAACTGCAGTTGATGCCTGGAAGTGCTGTGTCATGTTTAGTCTGGTCTCGTCCTGATAATAAAGAACACGTCTTTTGTTATCCCCGGTCCTCGTTCTTACAGTATGTAGAAAGCACAAGTTATACGTCCTAAATATGGCCATGGTTGGGCCGGCGCATCGCCATCGGGGGTAACGGAAGGGTTGTCCATGGTGACGTAGCAAATGTTCTGTGTTCTTGTGGATCACACTGGCGCTACCTTCGTTGCAACAAGCAAGACTCACCCACCCTGCGAAACATTTGAGTGCTACCAGGGCAAGCCAGCCAGAGGCAGCGGTGGCTTGTCATGTCATGTCATGTCTTGTCATGTCATGTCATGTCTTGTCATGCCTTCAAAGCAATCAGGATGGAAGAAAAAGGGACAGTAGCTTTCAAAGAGGGTTCTGGTACAAGAATACAATAATGGTCAAATACAATTTATATTATAAAAAATATATATCACAAATAATTTAATGTTACTGCCCAAAAATGTAAATGTGTAAATTTGTTTGTAAATTGAGTAGTTAAACTACAAAAAATGACCCAAAAAGTAGTTGAAATACTTGACGCAGCACAAAATATGAATGGCGTTTAACTACCAGCAAGTGACAGCAAAATGTAGTTAAGCTATGTAGTTCAACTACATGTAGTTTGAGTCTCCCTAACACTGATTTTACAACAGCTACGGGGGTTTTAGGCCCTCCATCATCCTCGCTGTTAGCTCACCACCATCCTCGCTGTTCAACATCCGCACATACACTGAATAGTTATAACTCCACTGAGAAAATATCAGGTGAACAGATCTATAAGCTAGTCTTGCATTAAAAAAACAATGCAGTGCTATAATAGTATCTACCCATTTGTCTGGATAATGGTGTGGTGCTGGTCTGCAGCCAGAGATTGGAGAGTAATTATGGATGTGTTGTTTAGTTGCGCCTTTCTCCCATGTTGACTGGGGCTTATTGGTATTCAACATGCTGAATGGAATCAAATAATCAGACAGTACATACTGATTGTGAAATAATTAGCTTTTAAGAAGTCCAGACATCGCTGCTTAGTTTGGATCTCTATAGAGAATCGGACAGATTGTGTTTGCGCTTGCTAAATTACTGTAATGTTAGAATACGCAACAAACAAGTTAACACAAACGTCATTATAAACTGTCCATGTAAGGCTACAAACAAAGATAGCAGTGAGGCAACTTATTTCTCAGAGGCAAATAGACCCAAATTAACACTCTCAGTGCAATCTCTACATTCAATGTGCTACTGTATGAGACTTCAAATGCCCTAAAAATTATTGTTTTATTAACTGATGTTAGATATGAGACAAAATCAACATTTTGGCAGGTACAGTAGGCCCATAATAGCAGGGAAAGTTTGTGCTTTTTGATTCTGGTTGGTTGGAGAGTCAAACAGGTGCGTAAGGCCAAACAAAGTGGTGGAAAGTCAAACTGCAGAACGGCCAGCACACTGTTAAAAATGAGGAGGCACCCGAGATACAAAAATAGGATTTTTAATGCATTAAAAATCCTATTTTTGTATCTCGGATGCCTCCTCATTTTTACATTTGTGATAGGTACAGTATGAGTAATATATTTCTGTTTGTCTTTCTATTTGCAACTAATACTTTAATAGGAATTACTGTAATTAAGTTGGCACATGAGTGGCACAGCAGAAATCAAAATGCCCTCATAATCACAGCATGACTGGAGTGAAGCTGATTTAATTGAGGATGTGTGAGTCATTATCACGTGACCGGATAAGACATTTCAGGCACACTGGGATAAGACGGGCTGAGACTTCAAGATTTAAGATTAGCTTCATTACTTCTGACAATAATTAGGAGAAAGGTTTATTTTCTTCTCACAGAGTTATTATTTTTGACAAGTTGTAAGTAGTATGTATTCTGCTTTGAGGCAATACTTTCAATGCTCTGTATTACAACTTCAATATTGATGGATTGAGATGTTAAAGGAGTAGTAAAGGGAAAATGCATGTTTAGCTCTGTTTTAAGGTTACTTATGATCATATACAATGGTTCAGATCAAAATGTTGACAAAGCTAGCATTTTCGAGAAAGTTGATAATTGCTCTACCACCGTTTTGGTCATACAATGGATATGGATGGGCATCTTGAAAAATCATTCAAAAACATGTCAAACTCGATTTCAAAGACAAGAAGCTCACCGAGGGTGTAATTGGTGTCCGTTGGTGTTCTGACATCAAATTCAAAGGGTTTTATTGATCATTTTATGAAATCCATTGACTTGTATTGAAGCGACCGTTGTAGATGTGCAGATCAATCCGCAGAGGGGATTCAGGAAGCGGAACTACACAGTAGCTATTGTTATTGTTTATGTTGCTAGGCTACCTAGTTTGCGGAGGTTTACACACGTATGTGCTGCTACTAAATAGTTCTATGCTAAATATTTAAAAAAGACTTTCCAGATGAACTAGAATATTACTTTATGGCGAATTATATGTCAGAACGCCAATTAACACCTAGGTGAGTTTCTTGTCTTTGAAATCGAGTTTAACATGTTTTGAATGATTTTTCAAGATGCCCATCCACATCCATTGTATGACCAAAACGGTGGTAGAGCAATTATCAACTTTCTCGAAAATGCTAGCTTTGTCAACGTTTTGATCTGAACCATTGTATATGATCATAAGTAACCTTAAGACAGGGCTAAACATGCATTTTCCCTTTACTACTCCTTTAATTGAGATATTGCAAGACATAGTACGGTACAAAAGTAATCTGAACTAAATAAATAGTTGGAATATTATTATTAAATATTATAGCTGATTATAGTTCAATTAATGGAAAATGGGCAGACAAATAAAACGTTTTCAAATAAATGCCTGTTGCTCTTTAATGAGTTCCTGGTTGGAAGACAGATAAACAAATATATACTGTAGGTCCCCGGTTCGATCCCAGCTCCTGGCGTTGTGACGAAGTGTCCTTGAGCAAGACACTGAACCTCAAAATTGCTCATGTGTGGCACGGTGGTATAATACCTAGTACTGTCACCTCACAGCAATAAGGTCTCCGGTCCTTTCTGTGTGGATTTTCATGTTATCCCTGTGTTCGCAAGGGTTTCCCCCATAAAGAACCCAATATGAAAAACATGCAGAAGAACAGATCGTTAACGCTGTCCGTCCATGGCGAAGACGGACAGGAACACGCTCCCGGCTGCCCTCGAGGGAAGGACGTCTTCTCCCGGCTGCCCTCGAGGGAAGGACGCCGGGATGGGTTAAGCGCAGAGAACATTTCATCTCCACATCTCCTGTGTGCTGTATGACAAATGAAGATTCTTCTTCTTCTTATATATATATCTGTGTATAGAGAGAGAGAGAGAGAGAGAGAGAGAGAGAGAGAGAGAGAGAGAGAGAGAGAGAGAGAGAGAGAGAGAGAGAGAGAGAGAGAGAGAGAGAGAGATAGATAGATAGATAGATAGATAGATAGATAGATAGATATATGTCGAGTTGGAGCTGGTTCTCCTCAGACCATTCAACGAATCTCCTGATCACATCCCTGAACTCCTCCTCATCGTCTGCCCTGATGCAATCCACAATAGAGAAGGCGTCTCTACAAACTTCTGGAGGTGGCGTGCTCCAGAGTTGTGGCTGAAGTCGGAAGTGTAGAGGGTGAACAGGTAAGGTGGCCAGTGTTACCAGCTCAGTGGCCTTGTGATTAGAGTGTCCGCCCTGAGACTGGGTGGTCGGGAGTTCGATCCCCGGCCGAGTCATACCAAAGACTATAAAAATGGGACCCATTGCCTCCCTGCTTGGCACTCAGCATCAAGGGTTGGAATTGGGGGGGCTACATCACCAAATGATTCCCGAGTGCGGCACCGCTGCTGCTCACCGCTCCCCCAGGGGATGGGTCAAATGCGGAGAACTAATTTCACACTGACAATCATTGGGACTTTAGGTGACAGGACTGTTCCTTGGGGGGCGTCCGTGTGGCTTATGGCCATGTTGCAGACGGACATACAGTACTGTGGCCTGCTGGTGAGGTAGTCTAGAACTGGTTAAACTCATCGGCACATTCTTGACTCCCCCCCACAGCTGGGCCTGGAGTACCCAGCCTTGTGATTCTCCTCATCCCCTCCCGCACTTCCTTGGTGCTGTTCAGCCCGAGGTCACTCTTCACCCTCTCTTTGTAGCTTTTGGCCTTCCCCAGCTCCCTCTCAGTTCCTTCTGGACTGGACTGTCTTCTGGACAGCCTCTCATCCACACTTCCACGGTCCTGGGGGTACCGGCTGCCGCCTAGCAACAGGCGTGTACCTGGGGACTAGGTGAATTAAGCTGTGGTCGGATCTGCCGAGAGGGGGGAGGGGGTGGGGCTGTATGCCTCCTTCACATTTCCATACAATAGGTCCAGGGTCTTATTCCCTCTGGTGCTGCATGTCACATACTGATTAAAGTTAGTCAATGTTTTTGAGAGGGATACATGATTGTCCCCATTGGCAATCGTTAAAGCATTGGGATGCATTGTTTGTCGGCCCGCTACCTTGGAGTGAATGACATCGCCGGCGTGTGCAGCATTAGCCGAGAGGGAGACGTAGACAAGGATAACAAAGGCGTGCGAGAATCCGCGAGGGATGTAGTATCGTCTTACACCTATCGCCAGCAGTTCAATGTCAGGAGTACAGATGCTATCCTTCACAGTTATGTGCTCAGGCTCGCACCGATTCTCATTGACAAAAAATACGGCTAGCCCTCCTCCTGTTCTCTTCCTGCTGTCTCGCCCCCTGTCTGCCCGCACCAGAGTGAAGCCATCCAAGTTCACTGCGCTGTCCGTTATGTTATGTAGCCATGTTTCCGAGAAACAGAGTAAGCTACTCTCTTCGTATTGACTTTGTCTGCATACAGTTTGTCGGAGCAGCCTTGATATAAGTGCATTCCACAGCAAATAAAATAGATTGGATTGTTTATTTCCCATTTCAGCCCGAGAGCTTTTCATTAAAATCTTCAAGTGAAGAAATGCATTGTCTAACTCTTAGGCAAGCTCTGGTACATTTAAATCCATTTTTTCTCTCTAATAGAGAAACTGTTTATTAGTATCCGGCCTGCTAACTCACATTATCGTAACTGCAGGGGAAATGGTAACAGCCCCGTATTAGCTCTCTGAGGTCAGGACACCATGCATCCCATTGTGAGGACGGTAATGGAGGTTCCTTATCCTCACAGATCTTTGTGCCTGATTGCGGTGGAGGCTGTCTGAACGGGGGTGACATGAATAATCCGCTTAAGATAGCATTTTTTGAGTTTGAGTTTTAAAACTAATGAAAGAATGTATTCACTGTGAATCCATTGAATGCACTGTCCTGTGTGTGTGTTCCTCTCCTGCTGCAGGGAAACTACTGGCAAAACAACTTCCAACTGTCATTTGGCTACAAACTCAAACGAACACTGTGAATGGTGGTTTTTCCGCATGGTTTCACGACTGTATGTATAACTTGAGACCTACCTGAGATAATGTGCAGTTACTGCTTAGCCTATTGCCTAGCATGGTAGTCTGTCTCAGGTTGTGATTTTGATGTGGACAGTAATTAGTATTTAATGCAAGGGATAATACACAACGAGGTGTGCTATAATACATGACGCAGGGACTAATTTTCTTTTTGTGCTCTTCCTCCACAAAGTGCATTCGTTTTCGATAACAGCACACCTTGTAGTGTATTATCCTGCTAATAGCATGTAGCTCTCGCAAAATGTTTTGCACACTTGTAAAAACTGAACATGATGATATATGTTTTGGATTGCCTGTGTGTCATTCAAGCAGCAGACCAAGCCTACCTTACACTACTTGGCAAGTACACATTTTGCGAGAGAGAGAGAGAGAGAGAGAGAGAGAGAGAGAGAGAGATAGAGAGAGAGAGAGAGAGAGAGAGAGAGAGAGAGAGAGAGAGAGAGAGAGAGAGATAGCCCACGCACCGGTTACAGGGTTTTGTTGTTGCATCTGGCTGTAGCTGCCATAGCTGAAGGCTATGGATATAATTTTGCTTTTCTTTTTTTTTTTTACAACCATATTAGGATTTAGGATTTATAAAGTACACATACAGTACCCCACACTGAATAAGAATGCACTGTTAATATACATCCAGAAATACTCTATTACTCACCACATAGATTACAGCAGCAGAATTATGTGAGCATTTTCCTCCTGGCTTTCTTTGCAGCAAACTAGTAAAATAATGTATTTGTAATCCAAATTGGATGCAATGTCCTTTTCCATTGAGAGGATGGCAAGGCCACACACTGTCCTGGGACGTGGCAATCCGTAATGTTTCTTTATAAGTTCGTAATAGTTCTTTATAAGTTTGTAATCGTTCTTTATAAGTTCGTAATCGTTCTTTATAAGTTTGTAATGGTTCTTTTTGAGTTTGAGAAACTGCACTGTTCCTCATCACCATCGGTAGCCTACTAACACTGAGACATTTGTTTTAAAGCAATGCTGGTACTCTTCCTTTCTTTTACTCTTGTTTCTTTTTTCTTTTCTACTGATCCACATTTCTCCCTACAGGTACAGTATATCTTGTGTATGGTGGTCCTCAATTGCACCACCACACACAAGTGCCAAACCAAAACGGACGTAGGCCTATCATCCCCTAAGGTCACGTTAGGAAAAAACCACTAATTCTATAAATCTGTGTAATAGCCTACCAGTATGTTTTGTGCATGCAGCAGCAGCCCGTTAAAGGGGTAGTGTGCTTTTTTGGACATTTAGCCCTATTTCTGATACTGTACGTATGACTGTACATCTAACATCAATATTATTTGTTATTACTATAATTTCATTGATCGCTCGAGATTTTCGTCCGACTCAAATTTCTTTACAATGGAAGTGGCCGGGGCATGTTGAAAAATTCAAGAAAAACTACTGTTAAATGTATCCCAATCCATTGTGTAAAGCGTTGCTCCAGCCTGGTTTTCACTGCTCCCGCGGAGGGGTTCAGGGAAGGGGTGACGACAAGGCTGGAGCAGTGCTCACATCCAAGCCTTGTCAAGCACGTAAACACAATGGATTGGGATGCATTTCACAGTACAGCATACTGAGACCAGTAAGATTACACACTGAAGCTTCCTGCTAGTTTTGAGTTTTTCAAAGTATTTTTTAGACAAAACTACCAGACTGATTTTCACAAAACTGGAGGGACCAACTACCAACCCATTAAATTATGGAGTGCATCTGAATCACGGGGCGGGTCCACAAGCTGCTCAAGCCGGGCCAACCATTCACCTCCATTCATTTTTTGGAGTAGGATTACGCAAAGCTATCGGATCGCTTTTTTTGTGTGGCCCGTTTTCCTTGTTATACACTTTAACTACAAGTTGTTACGGCTGTGTGTTTTGCTTTGCTGGTGATTGGCAAGCTAATGGAGGATCCGTTATCAAGAATAGGCCTAGGCTACTGTTTTCCTCTATATTTTTTACGTATAAAATGCCACTACTCAAGCCCTTCTGGTGTCTAGAAACCTCCCGTCAGAGCATAGACAGATTATGAAATGATGGGCCCCTGGGCACAGACATGTAAAGCCCCCCCCCACCCATTTAATTTATCGCTTTTTTGAATTTGCCCAATGAGACGGCATCCAAATCCAATTTGAAGATAATTAGAGAAATGTCACAATAAAAGCAGCTTTACCAGCTCGGTTTTGACTCGAGAGACCTAGTGGGGAGGACTTGCTTTTTGGATTTCTCAACTATTGGCCCAAAACAGTTGAAGGACCCATATTGCATGGAGCACTCAGCCCCTCTAAAGTACTACAGATAAACACTCATTTAAAAAGTATCATGATAGTTTCTTTCTTGTGACTTGTTATTGACATGAATGACTAAGCCCTTTGACTATGCCACAAGAAAGGCCCCCCTGAGCTCTTGGGCCCCTGAGCCTGGGCCCAGTAGGCCCGTTCGGTAATATGTCTTTGCATCAGGGCATTCTTTGAAAGTGCACCCGCAAAAAAGGCAACTCCACATGCTGCGGGATCATGCTTTGCTGGTCCTGGCTTTGCTGGTCCTGGCTGACCTGGTTCCAGGACCCACCAGACGCTACTGGCTCCCAACAAATCCCAGATGAGAAAACATTGGTGAATGCCAGGATTTTTGTGGGAACTTCATAAGTGGGTTTATAAAGACATTTGTTCTTTTTTGCAACTGCATTCGTGAATGAGGTCCATTGTGATCATAACTTGGCGAGGTGCTTTGTGTGAAATATTTGTTCTAGTTCTGACCAGAGAACAGAGTTCAACTGTTCAAGACAGCAAAGGTATACAATTTGTGGAGAGTAATAGCTCTTAAGAACCCGTTCATAACATCACAAAGCAAAGGTTTGTTTGGACTGTAGGTAGAATGTAGGACAGCTAAGATTCACAGTCTCACATGTACTTTGTCTTCAGAGCAGAATTTCAATCCAATACTGTATGTCTTGCATACCTCTTAATTCAGGTTTAATAATACATTTTCAAGATGAGATGGAAGGCATGACGAGAGCAACGAGGACAATGATAAGAGTGTGAAAGTGACAATTATGGAGCTTGAAGTATTTCTGAAACTTTTGATGACTAAAGAAAGTTGTGACACAGAGGGCATTTGTATTCAGAGCCATACAGCTGAGTCTTTTAGGGATAATTCTCAGGTTGTTTGCTATATGCCAGTGGAGACTGCAGCTGTTGGATCACAAATAGTTTGATGAGATTTTAATGGGCCTGACGTCCTGGCACTCACTAATCAGGGAACAATGGGCCTCATTCACTGCTCTTCAGTGTTCGTACTGCAGATTCTGTTCTTTGCTACAAACAGATCCCACATGTGAAAACATTGGTGAATGGCAGAAGTAGGGTTTAAGAAGACAGTGCTTCATAAGAACGTCTTAACTGCGTTAGTGAATGAGGCTCACAGAAAGCTGTGATGGTTAAGGTTTTAAAGCAATGCTAGTACTAGAAGAGATAGAGGCAAATATATTGAATTTGACAGCATATCAAAGCATGCATTGATCGCTGATGCCTCAGGCTTGCTAAAAGCATTAGTGTTTTTAATGAGCCCCCAATAGAAAATCCACATAAAATATTATTTTATAGTTCTGTAAGCAGAACTAATGAGTCGACACAGTAGCCTACATCAGACACTATGGGGCAGATGCACTAATATGTTATCGGCTGTTTTAGGCATAATGATGTCGCAGTGTACGCCTGAAAACATGGCATGGTACAGATACACACATGGCTAAAACCACATTTTGCCTGGCGCAGGAGTGCAGAATGGCAAGATACGCTTTTCCTACTCATTCATGCATTCATGGGAGGGTCAAGAAAAAGTGGGAGTTTCGTACAAAAACATGGGAGAAGATGCAGAAGGAGAGACTGACTATGTATTCAGTATGTATGGAAACTGTGAGGGGAAGTGCACGGCTGTTTTACAGGGATATTCCATCTTGGATGCGCCGGCACAGTTTGCCGCTCCACCTAGTCACCGCTAATCCACACAGGTGCTAGCTTCATTGGTTATTTGCGTCATTATTGCAGGCTGATGCAGATCCTTCACCTTGGCTATCGGTGTTGATAGGAGAACTGTCACTTGAGGAACTTTTATTCTTCTTGTAGAATGCATCACTCATTTTGTTAGGTCGTTTTTCCATGACTCGCTTGCACTGTGCTAACATTAACAACAACGCCTGAACAACCGGATGTTGGATGCTAAGTTGCATGCTTGAGTTTAGAGGTCATTACGTGGTTATTTGAGAAATGTGAAATTATTATAATTCTTATATACATTAGTATAATTATATTACAGCAGACACCACTTCAAAATGTGCATACATAATTTTATTTTAAATGTTTTTGACGCTGATTTGAAAATGTTAATATTTTCATCCCAACAGTAGGCGGTGATCTGAGGTAAAATTGCCACGGACTGCCCCCATCTATGTGTGTGTGTGTGTGTGTGTGTGTGTGTGTGTGTAAGGTGTAATAAGTGTTCCTGTCACATCCTCGTCCCCCATGGATCCCAGTGTTCTCTAATCAGGTTACTGTGGAAAAGGCTTTATGCTCTCTGTCAATCAACAGACTGGGCCCTCTGAAGGTCAGAGCCACCTTATGAGATATGGCCAGTAGGTGAATTCAGTTAACCTGACGTGCCAGATGGTTGGCTTCACATTAACACCTAGGAATTCTCCGTTCCTACTGTTTGGAAAAGGGCAGGTACTCAAAAATACTCGGCAGGTGATTGGATGTATATTACCGTCTATCACACGCCAACTTCAACTGCTCCTTTCTGTCGTCAGGCCTAATATATACACGCCCAGAATAGATGTTTGTATTTCCTCATAGAATGCTTAGTGGCAAGATCGTTTTCTGATCTGGCACAAATTGATCTCTATGGAGAGTATCCAGAGTGATTTGTGAGAGAAACAGAATGTGATTCTCACATGGCTAGAATGGAGTATTTTTACTGTGGTAAGCAAAGCCTCGGTAAGACAGCAGTATCAGACACACAACACTGAAGTCTACAGTTTAAGATGTTTCAGGTGTCGCGATTTACCGACATAACTGTTATTGATTTTCTACACTCATCTCCAACCACTCAGCTTATTTGGCCAGCAGTTTATTATTGTTCAACTGACTCTCTCTCTCTTTTTCTTCCCCTCTTCTCTCTTCAGCTGCTTTGAGGATGACGAACCTCCCTGTGTGGAGGAGATCGAGTACCTGACAGACAGCAGCCCTGACCCCAGCGGGAATGAGCTGGACTCTGACGTCAACGGCAACACGTCCAGCGCTGAGGAAGAGGAGGAGGAAAGTGAGGAGATATCCCGTGGAGATCAGCGGCGGTCCACCATGAAGGCCCGCCTCTTCCCTCACTTGATAGATCAAGACTCACTAGAGACTCTCAACATCAGGAGGAGCTCGTGTAATGGGATGGACCTCCCCAATGGACAGTACCTGAGTTAATGTGTGGACGAGTTGTCATCTAACCTTTTATAATGTTTTTAAAAAGCATACACTAAAAGACCTTTCCCCATTGTGAATGATTAAGACTACCCTTTTTAAGTTTTGAAGTGGGGTATTGAAATTAAATTATACATGGTTGCTTCATCATGGTTGTCCCCCTTAGGTTTTCAATGCCACAGTAAAAAAACTATATTATTTTGTAACCTGAGGTGCATGTTGCGGAGGTTTCTATAGCCAAATCCTAATGTTGGTTCTTAGCTTCTTATTGGCCCTCATTTACTAAGCGATCGTAGGACAGAAAACTGGGCATACGGTCATTTACGCGCCAAGATCGGCATTTATCAACTTGGATGTAAGCTGAGACTGAGACCAAGTCTCAGACCATGTAAGCAAGTTTGAGAATTGTCAGGAGACTAATTCTGACTGGCATCTAAACGCAGCCACATATTCATCACTTTAAAATATGTAGCCTACCCTCAAAATATTATATTTTGTTAAAGGAGTAGTCAGTCCCTCCAGAAAAACGCGGGCAAAAATCCTTGATTATGTGGGCAAAAATCCGTAATTATGCAGGCAAAAATCCTTGATTATGCAATGGAATATGCGGGGGTTTTATGTGATTTTATGTGTTGAAAATGCGGGGATTTTCTGAAGTTGCGGGAACTTGCGAATATTGCCACAATATGCAAAAAATGCAAGAACCTGTTCTGTATTTTCGTGCACACCCCACTCTAATGCATATAGTCACACTACTATGTCTTCACATGCTTGGAATGATACGAGAAATAACAAAACCATAGCCTATGCGAGAGCGCCTAGACCAGGTACGATAATAGACCGGCGTCATGATTGAAATTGATGATTAAAACTTACAGTGATGATGAAACTTATAAACAACCATTATGCCAATGTCTGGTCTCTGTGGTCGTCCAGGTCATTTGCTATTTCCAAGTTTATCAGACCAAACATTTTGCCCATGTCTATGATCTGATGTTTATTGATTTGATCTTAATATAATCGATGCAGCTGTGCTTTAGCCTATTCTTATTGGCTATTTATTTCCTTCATTCATGATGAGAATAGCAGAGGACTTTGAAATTGATGCATTAAACATCAATTGGTGCAATTCACTAGAATGCAGGAAATGAGATGTCTGACACTCATAATCCCATGGGGGAGGACCCCCAGACACCTGCTTGATTTGTGTTCCGTGAGCATGGGACTGCTGGCAAAGTGTCCCTTATTTTTCCCCATTGAAGAGAGATGTCTGATAATTGCTCTACCTGTCTACCACCATTTTGGTCATACAATGGATGTGGGTGGGCACCGTGAAAAATCATTCAAAAAACATTAAACTCTCAATTTCAAAGACAATAAACTCACCGAGGTGTTAGTTGGTGTTCTGACATATAATTTGCGATAAAGTAAGATTCTAGTTCATCTGGAAAGGCTTTTTAAAAAATATTCAGTATAGAACTATTTAGTCGCAGCACATACCTGTGTAAACTAGGTAGCCTAGCAACATAAACAATAACAATAGCTACCGTAATTAGTTCCGCTTCCTGAATGATCTACACATCTACAACGGTCGCGTCAATACAAGTCAATGGATTTCATAAAATGATCAATAAAACCCTACAGGATTCATACTTTGCGGCAAATTTGATGTCAGAACACCAACGGACACCAATTACCCCCTCGGTGAGCTTCTTGTCTTTGAAATCGAGAGTTTAACATGTTTTTGAAAGATTTTTCAAGGTGCCCATCCACATCCATTGTATGACCAAAACGGTGGTAGAGCAATTATCAGACTTTCTCAAAAGTGCTAGTTTTGTCAACGTTTTAATCTGAACCATTGTATATGATCATAAGTAACCTTAAAACAGTGCTAAACATGCATTTATCCTTTACTACTCCTTTAAACATTTTTGAGGGTCTGAAATAAATGTGTTTATCTCTCTCTAAGGTTTCCCACCTCTAACAAGACTTGTGAGCCATAGTATAGTGACAATGGTACCACGCAGTATCCCTGCGTCGGGAGCGTTCAGGAGTCCTAATACTATTGGCTCACGAGCATTGTTAGAGTTGTTATTAAAAAGAGAAAAATATTTGTCTATATAACAATTTTTTCTATATCACCTTCAATACAGCACAATGGAACAAAAATAATAAATGATACTGTACCAAAAAGATCATGAATAACTGCCTCTAGTGTCTTATTTTATGTCAGACTAGGCTACAACTTTCAATCACACTACCCAGGGGATGAGCTCCAAAAATCAGAACAGCCCACATCGGGTTGTGAACTTCTAACCAATTTCAATGTATGTACTGTAGCAATACTTGTAGTATCTGAGGAAGGAACATCGAGACTGGAAGGACGGGGCTAGTCTGTTGACAGACCATGGTCCAAAGCTCTGTTGCGTTGTAGGAGACCATTCACAATGGGAACCTTCAACGCTTGCACAGTGAGGGAGGATACAAGGTTGGTGGAACTTGCACTGTGCCGAGGAGTGTGGAATGGAGATTCTGGGTGTCCAGGAGCACCAGAGAGTATACAGGAACTCAGACGCAATCACGTACAGCCAAGTGGGAAGGAGCTCAATCATCACCTCGACTGCATGGCACAGTGAGGCCCAGACAGCGGCAGGTGGTGTAGGACTAATGCTGAGCTCCCGGGTGCATAAGGCTCAAAAGCACACTGAAAAGGTTCTTATAGCAGAGTTACCCGGTCACTACCATCATGGCTGTGTACTCACCCATGTGGCTCCAGTCTAGGAAGTAGAGAGGTTCTACACGGACCCTAGAGTAGCAATCTCTGCTGTTCCAGCACACAACTTCCTTTCAATTCTGGGAGATTTCAACATGAGGCTCAGAGGATGCACGCTTCACGTACCATGATGCAACAAACTGAAACAGCGAACTCTTGCGACCCTTCTGACGGAACATGAGCTACTGGCTACTGACATCCTGTTCCAGAAAAGAAGAGGAAAGAGATGGACCTTCCAGGACCAGGCTTCCGGTATGTTTAGACAGTTAGACTACATGCTGGTAAGGTGCAAATGGAGGAACTGGGCTGTGGGCTCAGAAGAACTGTGGGCTGCAGCACTGTGGGCTCAGACCACTGAGTGGTTTCCATGAGGGTGAGGCTGAGCTTGAGGGTCCCCAAGCCAAACCTGAAAACCCGGCATGATTGGAAGACTTTCTCACAGACCCTGGACCATCTGCCCCTAATGACAGCTGAAGGTACTGCTCTGAAGGAGGTTGAGGACTTCAAATACCTGGGCTCTTGGGTCAACTCAATGGTGCAGGACCTCAAGGTGAGAAAGGCACTCACATGGAGAGCTCTAAACAGCATGAGCAATATGTGAAAATCCAACCTCCCCTGTGAAACCAAGCCAAACCAAGCTCCACGTCTTCAATGCCACTGTGGACGTTGTTCTCCTGTATGGCTGTGAGTGCTGGACCCTGAACCACTCCCTGCAGAGGTCGCTGGACGGATGCTACACCAGAATGGTACATGCGGCACTGGACAAGTCATAACGCGCACGTCAGCATTGAAGATATGTACGGAGAGAGGCCAAGGGTGAGTGGGAAGTGAGCAGGGTAATTCCAATGTTATGCATGTGGCATTTGGACTTACAAGAATGACAAGTAAAATGTCTCAGTAAAAGTACAATTCTTACAAGATTCACATTTCTAATGGATATTCTCAGAGCACCCAATGGGGAGAATAGAGGGGCAAAAAACATTTTTATATAAATAAATTAAGCCACAAAAAAAAGACTAAAAGACGTGCATTATGGATGTGATGGGAAATGACTGCATGACGCATCTCTTTTTCAACACAAAATCCGCTCTGGGTTACTTATCTGCTAGATAAAATATCCGCAGTGTGCACACAGCCTTATAGATGTGACGTCACCATGTGAGATGGCTCTGAAGATTTTCAAGATGGCTGCCAAAAAGTGTAGTGTGATGTGTTTTTTTGATCTGGACCTGGTCTAATGTGGTCTAGATGGGAACAAAAGAGTGAAATCACTATTTTTACAGTTTTCACAAATAGGATGAAGGTTTCACAAATCTGACACTGTGTTTTAATGGGTCTCTGGAGTCTAATTGATAATCTAGTCCAGATTTGACAGGTCTAGGTGATGTGGTTTCTGGACCTGGTCTAATGTGGTGTTATGCCATTTTTAAGGTGGACCGGAAAATTCCAATCAGAAACTATGAGTCAGTAGCCTTCATCATGCCGCAAATCGGACCCCAAATTCGGCCTCGTGTTTGACTGTGAATGTCAAACGAATATCACAAATATCAAACATCATGTTATATTTACCGCGGACATTGTTGACCTTACCTGATGTCATAGAATTTGGGGCTTTTTAGAGATTATTGGCCTGGCTTTTTGTTTCACAGCCTTCCTCTACCTCCTGTTCGCAGCCCCCTACCTTTTGACATGCAAGACCCCTGCCTGGGCTTTCCTCATTCATGACAGGATGACATCTCCAGTGGGGGAACACACCCAGACTTTGTTGTCTGAGAACCTGTGACTTTCCATTGTTCCATTGTCTGCTCAGAAACCTATTTGATATTTACAGCTCTTTTTATATCACGTGTCTGAACTCTTGTCATTGTTGATGACGTCTGTCATTAATGATGACGTGTAATGATGAGTTAGCCAATCAGATCTTAGAGACATCATATCAGGGCATACAATTGAATACAAGGGCGCGCAAAACAAACTGACTTCACTTCTTGCTGGGTGAAACGCTCTCCTGTGTTTTATTCTGAAGTTCAATTGCAATTGCATGTTTTGGCAAATAAACCAGATTGAACCTTTTTGAGCGAACCTCTGCAAATCCTTTTACTTTTGATAGTTACATCAAATTTATTCCATTACACTGATAAGCCTACACAAGACTACACTAAGCAGGAGTTTTAGGCTACTCTCAAATATGCTTTGCATCCACGGGCAAAACATACATGCACACACACACACACACACACACACACACACACACACACACACGCAGAAACACACACATGCACAGACATACATACAACGAGGTAGGAAAAATGTCAACAAGGCTTTATCAGCCAACCAAACCATCTAGCCTAGAGGTCTAATTCAGTATTTGTTATCAGTGTTAACTTTGCACAGAAAGTTGGGGTAATACTGCATTTCAGATGCATGTTTTATAGCAACATTTCCTGAAAAATGTAACGGACGTGACATTGGCTGTCCTGTAAAAGTGCATCACTTTAACCAGGCTCAACAGTTAAAAGGAAAAACTCAAATTACACAATTGATTTACATATTGCTACACCAGCCCCTCGTCCTCAAAGTAGAGGCTGGGGAATTGATGTGGGTGAAAAATTAGGGCATTATGCCCCTTTAAGAAATCATGCAATTAGGTTTATTGAAAAAGTTGATTTTTTATGATTGTGATTCCTGTTGTAGTGAGTGGAAATGTGCAATTTCATAAATAATCTTGTCAGATTCATTCTGTAGTCCAAAATATAGACGTTGATGATACATTTTAAAGTGATTTTGTTATGAAAAGTGTTACTTTATTTTTTCATGGTGAGGGTGACATTTACATGGAATTGCCCAGCAGCAAGGAGAATGAGGCACTATACGGACACCGTGAGCTTCCGGCCAGCAAGCTGGTGTCATGGGAGCCATCTCCATGGTGCAGACGCAAGTCGTGAGGACGTCCTACCAAAACATTTGTGGACATAATTAAGAAGGATGAGGAAGTGGAGACCACCGATGAGAACGCCAGGTGTCTGGAGGACCGGGATAATTGGAGATGAGGATGGGAGGTCCGTCTGTGGACAACCGAATGATGATGATGATGATGTAGTAGGCTAACACCACTGTAGCTATACAGAAACTGTCATGTAATTAGTTGCCCAAAAAAGTTGCCCCTATATCATGACCTTAAAGGGGTTCATGTTGGAAAAACTAACCTTTTTATTGTTTTGCATGTATATTTGAGTCTCTGATGGGCCTACTAACACACAAAGTGTGAAGTGAAACAACCCAGTCATTTTGTTGTGGTCAGCCGAAATGAAAACATTAGAAAAAAAATCAGTCCCTGCAAGCAGTTCAAATCTCCCGTGTCACTCGTTCGGGGACCCCGCTAGCTAGCATAATGTATTCGCACAGAAAATGCTCTGTTCTTGGATGTACTAAACAGCACCGACCATTTCCCAAGCTCAAAGGACAGCAGCCAAGTGGATACATTTTATTTTTGATGGCAATGTACCTGCTGTAATTGGCAAAACACTGGCAGTGTGTGCTAGCCATTTTTTACCCGATTGCTTTTCCAACGTGGGTCAGTATATGCAGGATTTTCAGATAACCTCTTTCTGAATGATCAAGCAATACCAACTGTCTGTGGAAATTATGCAGGAACTGTAAGTAATTATGCTGTGTGTTTGTTTGCATTTAGTACTAATGCTAGCTAGCTAACACAAACTCATTACATACACATTGTGTTAGAGTAACGTTAGTGGAATGAAATTGGTAGACCTCTAGTTCATCGAGTGGTCATTAAAAATGAACAAATGTTAAGAAGTGGATTCCCCTTAGTCTACATAATCTAGCTTTTGTTAGTAGTCGAATGGTGTCATATAGCCTGGTGGTGTCTAGCTAGTGAATGTAGCTAGAGGTAACAGCATGCAACCATGGAACAACATGGGCACTAACGCTATCATTTAGTCAGGGAGAGAGGACAATGGAATTTGTCACAGTGGCATAGAGTGTGGATGGTCCAGGCTAGCCAGCTAGCTGATCAATCTGATCTCGTGGTCAATGGAGGGGTATAGAGGCATGCTAGAATGTTTATTCTGAGTGATATGTTCAGCAAAAATACTCAACATGTTTTGGGGACCCCAAAGACATACAATTAGCATAATAGGACACCTTTAAATGTTTAGGTTTACAGTAAAGGTTATTACCTGTGTGGAATAAGATGGGGGGTGGCAGAGGCTCTTCAGGGATATGGGCATGCGCCAAAAGGGCAGCTGAAGGCTACCACATAAGGCAAATGGTTACCACTTATTTTCGTATCTGAAAATGCTGTATGCTTTTAAATTCTTGCCGAAGAATGTTAGGTTTCTGGAAACCAAACCTGCATTGAAGGTCCCCAACCCCCTTCTGGATTGGGTAGAGTGGGGTCATTTCACTTTCAACGGACACCCTTTTTGGGAATATGGAAGCTGAAGACTGAAGAGTTCAGGGAATTTTCTGACGTGTGTTACCACCATATAAGGGTAATGATCCACATCCAAGGCCAGCTGTTTCCCACCTCATCAGGGCTGTCAATCAAGATCCAACTAGACGTGTCCACCACCCTGAATCCCTGAGTGCGCGCACACACACACACACACACACAAATGTGCACAGGAAGCATTGTCCCAAGAAAACCTTTTTTTTTTCCCTAATATAGTGCAGAGCCTGTCTCTCTCTTCATTGTAAGGGCTTCTTTGAGGCTGTCAGAGGAGTGGAGCAGCCAGAGCCATTCAGTCAGGCTCTCACGATACCTGGACTCTACCTGCCACCTGCCCCTGTGGACCCCAAGCTCTACGGTCATCCCTGCACACAGCAGCTGCCTGACCTCAGGGCCTGGATGGGCCCTGGCCTGGACCATTGTTGCTGCCGACCACTCAGCCCTCATGGTGGCTAGATTGGAGCGCCACACTCCACTGAGCTGCACCTATAAAGAGACAGATGTTTATGCTAACTAAAGATAATTTATTATGTTGTATGTGTGCATGACGTACCTTTGTTGCTTTGCCAGCTTTAAAGAGTGGATGATTTTACACTTTTTACTTGAGGTAAACCGTGTAGAACAAACTGGTAAAATACCCTTTAAAAGACAAGACAAAACAGTCCATTGAACCAAATTTTAATCGCTGCAATAAATCATCCATGAATTGCTTTCTTTTAATGAGAGTCGCTGAACCCATTTTAGTGCATCGGCCATGAAACCTAACTCTATAAAGCTGCTGTCTACAATCCTTGATCTCCCCATTTCTTCTATCTCCTCTTAATGTGCTGTGTCAGAGTTTGATCAGTTAGAGAGCACGTGACGACCTAGCCGCGACCTACACGGCTGTCTAATGCAACGCATTGAACGTTGGCCGACGAGGGAGCGGCTGTCTAGCGCATCTGTCCTGTCCTGTAATCTCTCTTTCCTCCTCGCAGACGGATCGCCCAATTACGTCTCGGCCACGCGAGAGAGCTACCTGAGCACGGAGCAGTGGTTAGCAGGGCTTCATTGATATGCTGGGGGGGGGGGGGGGGACACTGTGCACACACCACCACATTTCTTAATTAGGAAGCCTCTTCACAGTTGAACCAGTCAGTCATTAGCTCTGCCCGCCGGCTCCCCACTCCCCCTCACTGCAGGGAGGGACCAGAGGGAATGGCCAAACTCTACAGTACGCATGCACGAGCGCGCGTGCGCACACACACACACAGACACACACATACACACACACACACCAACATGACCATACACTCCCTGGGCTTCCTCCCTTTTGTCCTCTCAGATAATCGTACCACTTTACAATACAGCTCTGTAATAACAGGGTAATACCATGGTAATACCACAACATTTACTATTAGTTACTAGTAGTAGTAGTAACTGTGTAGTTACCAGGGTAATACATGTTATTTCTAGGAAATTACCAGCAAACACCAGTAGTTACTAGTAGTAGTTACCTGTGTAGTTACAGCCCTGTAGCATTCTACGGGTTAGAACTATGGAAATATGACGATATGATTAGGCATAATTTATAAATATACCGCGGTTATCAAAATTATTAAGGAATATGTATTTAATACATAAAATCAACTAGTATGGGGCACCACCCTGTTCTGTACAGGGAAACAGATCAATAGTCTAGTTTATCAATCTCAATCTGAAAGAGGTCTTGACTCAATTAAGTGATCTAGGGACCAGTTGGTGATGCTACAATGACGTGATCAAAGCATTTACAATTTATTGTAGTTATACTAATCAATTATCAAAATAATATGAAAACACACAATTCAATAATAGTTTAAACACAAATGTGGCAGTATGGAAACATAGCAGAAAGAAAATGAATGACATCATAAGACTGCAGCCCGTCTTAAATTCTAAATTAAAGAGTGAGGAAGAACAGTGCAATCGTAAAAATGGTCACACTCCAGTTCCTTCACCTCTTGATATTATCAACAGGACGCCTTTTGGTCTTCCTGTCTCAAATGGCTGGTCTGTTGACAGACACCCTGGAATAAAGGTGGTTAGAGCAGTTTCACACTTAGTGGTCCCGCTCAGCGGAGAGGGGGGTAGTCGTGGAATGTCTTATCAGTTAAAAGGGTCCTCCATCCTGCTGTGACCCAAGTGGATCGGGGCACTCACTCACCTTGGAGACATTGGACTGTCCAGTGTGTGTTTTTGACAGGTACATGGCCCCTCCGCTACACCCCAATCCATCCCTTCCCCTTTAAACCCAGGATTTGTTGCATGGAAACAGAGACGTTAGTTTCTATGTAATACTGTGAAATGAGAGTTGGAAAATGAAACATTGTCAGTTTCTATGTAATTCCATGGTTACATGGTGAATGGTATATCTTTCCTAAAATCCCAACTAAGCTCATGGTTTGCTACCTGGAAATAGATTTCCAGATCCAAATAGAACAACTTTATATGTAATAACATGGAATCAGAGCTGGAAAATGCAACATTTCCTGGTTCTATTTAATTATATGGTCATATCCTCCTATTCCGAGTACCCAGAAGCTCTCACTATGGCAAGAGCTTCTAGGAACAAGCTATGATATGTGTGGACACCAATGAGAATCTGGTCTGATTTTCAACCGGCTGCTGATTGGCCCGCACAGATAGTGGGCTGTGCGGAGTGGCTGATTTGGCCTCTGATTGAATATCATAGCTTGTTCCCAGAAGTTCTTCCTTGTAATAATGTAGATATTAACATGGCATTACCCTGGTAACTACACAGGTAACTACTACTGTGAATAATGGTAATTGCCAAAGTATTACCCTGGTATTACGCTGTTATTACCGAGCTGTAGAGTTAAGTGGTACCCAGATAAGGTATAGGTTCACATTTGTTCTTATGTTTGTCATTTCATTTTTGTTGTATTTGTACAACAAATACAACAAAAATAGGTTTTAATCAACTTGATGATGCCCCTGCATCGGCTCCTAAACGGCTGTTGAGATTCGTTTGTAAATCTAGTTCAAACAGATGCTGAGTAATTCAGGTAAAACACTTCCTTTATGGCAGCTAAAAGTTGCTTCTAGTTTCTGACTCAGATGAATAGTTAACCATCTACAGTTCATATTTCAATACATAACACGTTAGGAATATTCTCCAGACACTCACAAGGATAGTTTTTGAAGATAGAGTTTCAAGATATATCAGGGATAAAACTTCTGACAAAAACTTTAGTTACTTCCTGACTAATCTTAGCAGTGTTCTCTTGTATCCTAATTATTGTGATTTTTACATTAATCTGCTTTGAAACCAGAGCAGAGTCTTATATGCATCATTACACAATAGCAGGATATGGCCTCCTCTCTTGACAACACCAGGTCAGGCCATATAGGACACACACACACACACACACACACACACACGCACACACACACACACACACACACACACACACACACACACACACACACACACACACACACACACACACACACACACACAACTTTAGGACATGGGGTTAGGAGGTATCTCAAACCACACTGCAAGAGCTAAGATAAGAATGATACATGATTAGCCGAAGCTGATTCCATCCCTTAAAGTGGCTCGCCACTATTTTCATTACACAGATTTATTAATTCAATTTGCTGCTCTAATCCAATTCAGTCTTGCATCTTTAAGGACTCTGCATAGGCCAGTATGGGTGACCTGCTCCCTATTGATTATCCAGGCCATGTGCAACTAAGATTCTATTACCATCTCCCACAGGGAGTTCCTCTCATTTAGATTGAATCAGTGTCCAGACTGTCAGCTGATTGATATTATTGCTAGACAACGACCTCTCCAATGATAATGGTTCAACTGACAAGATATCATAAACACCGTAGTATCAGTCTGATTATGGCGGCAGATGTGGCGTGAGTTTGTGTTGTATTGAGTTTAGCAGTGTTGGAAGAGGGGGTGGATTATTCATTGTGTTTATCAGCTGAGTCTAGATTAAACTGGTACAATCATAAATGCCTGTAATTAAAAGGCAAGTTTTCTAATGACAATAGAATTGCTAGTCTTATCAGCAATATGGAAAAACGGCCCACAGCAGTACCATTTTATTTATGTATAAGTGGATTCAGTTTACTTCAATCCCTTTTATGTTCACAGAAATTCCTTCTTTTGTTCTGTGCTTTATGATGTCTCAGACAAACAAGATGAAATATCCTCAACTGAAAATGGAGAAAACATTTATATTTGTTCCTCTTTTTTTTCAAAACTAGTTTTTGGATTGCATGACAACAATAGCTGGTACTCCCTGATTGGTTCCTAGAGCCTTCTGACTGTTGTCACTGGAGCACCAAGATAACAGCAGCTTCCCATAAACATGCCCAAACACCAATATGCTTCTAGCAGACAGGCCTCACTTTCTGCATCACAACAGACCATAATGATTTTTATGGTTAAATATTGATGTTTTCCTCATGTTTCTTTCAGTATTGTTGAGCATCCCTGCGCTTTTCTCTGATGAACGCATGCGTTATTCATCACTGAGCAAATGCATATAATTACAACATACATTTTAACACTTTTGTATTCCAATTCAAATCGCAGATGTAAAATGACATCTGTTAATTCAGAAATGCATTGAAAGAAATTGGTTTGTGCCTAAATGCCCCCTTTTAAGAGGAGAGCATTTACAAATGTAAAGTGTAACTGAAATTGTCAGTCCATTTAGCCTGTCTCTGCTTGAGCACATTGGCAAGAACTCAGCTTTCAAGCCTGCCCTTGCTCTGGGGATGACTGTGAGTGCATATAAGGGAAAACGAGAAGTAAGCTTACATTTGTCTGTAGTGGATCATTTAGCATTTTTCCTGTTTATAAATAGGGGGAATTAGGGTGTGTCCACTGACAAGCTGTATTTTAGAGCTGCCACTGTTTTAGCGCTGGCGCTGTTTGTGTCCCCCGGTGAACTGTACAGTCATGAGAAGTACAGTATACTCCCGCGTCTGCAGGTATACTGTGTTGGCGGCAGTGGCGGTAAAAAACATATTACAACCCGCAACCACGAGGGGCAGTAAAGCACTGCTACAGTGAGGCTAGTACTAGGCTTGTCTGACAAACGGTTGCCGTTGCTTAGAATAATGAAGGCTACGTTTCTCAGTTTGACCGGACTGAATTGCGAACTGCTCTTTTGGATTAGCTACAGCAGAGACAGTAGCCGACATAAAATTGGTTATTTAAAGTGCTATCATTTTACCAACTGATCGGACTTCATTCATTAGGCTATTTAGATTCAAACCCGGAAACTCAGAAATCCCACATTTTTTACCCCTATTTTCAATGATGCAGTCAGAGTAACGACACTACGATATACAATCAATAAATAGCGCTAAAAGCAGCAAAGACTAATTTGTTTCAACCCGTATTTACCAACTTATGATAGACTTATCAGATTCAACGCACATGCTACCACGACTGCCCAACGGCTCAATTGATAGTGTTGCAGACTTGTAATTCAAGGGGCGTGGGTTTGATTCTGCGTCTCTGCTGTCGGAAGGACATGGAAAGGATACTACATCTTTAAGAAGGAAAGACTTTATTTTATTTGTAGTAGGCTATTATTATTACAAGGTAACAACAACGATGGTACAGTTGCCCCTCGAGGTCTGTATACACTTATAAAATAGTTGGTTATGTCCTAGGAAAATAGCCTACCTATCTTCTTAATAGCCTACAGTAGCCTAGCGGAGGGAGGTTGAGCATATTCGTTTTGACAGTTAGTAGCCACGTTAATATTGCTTTCGTGAGCTAACTGTCTGTCACGGTCTTATTGTGCTGAGAGCGCAGCGGCGCACCGGTGGCTCGTCAGTAGGCTAATCAAGCCTCCCCTCTATTTGTGAATACCAGCAATAACGCACAGCATAAGGAAACAACAGTAACCACACTCTATTTCTAAGTCTATTGCAACGCACAGTGTCAACATTATAAGGAAAAGCATGACGCGCATAACGACATTAGTGGAGCGGCTAAGAGCTGATTTTAGGCAGAATCGTTCAGTTGGTGATACAAGCATGAAAATTGGCATGAGCGGTCTCCATGGGTCACTTAACAAGAAAATGGTCTGAGCCAACTTGAATTTTCAAGATGGTGGCCATTTTTCAAGATGGCCGCCACCTTAGTGGAACAATTAAGTGATGTAATTGTTTAGTAGGTGATATAGGCATGATCTGATTTTAAGCAGAATTTTTGAAGAGCTGATTTTAGGCAGAATCGTTCAGTTGGTGATGCAGGCGTGAAAATTAGCATGAGCAGTCTCCCTGAGTCACTTAACGAGAAAATGTTCCCAGCCCATAAAAATTTCTAGATGGCGGCCATTTTTCAAGATGGCTGCCATCTTAGTGGAGCAGTAAAGTGATGTTTATTTGGTGATACAAGCATGTAAATTGGCATGAGCAGTCTCCATGGGTCACTTGACAAGAAACTGCTCACTTCCACTTACAATTTCAAGATGGCGGCCATGTTAAAGATGGCGGCCATTTTCAAGATGGCCGCCCGCCACCTTAGTGGAGCAGTTACAGTAAGTTATGTAATCGCTCAGTTGGTGATACACGCCTGAAAGTTTGGCATGGGCATGTCTGCAGTCTCCATGGGTCACTTGAGCAGAAACTGCTCACAGCCACTTGGAAAAGATGGCAACCATTCTTCGAGATTGCTGCCTGGATCTTTAGATTATATATTTTCCCATATAAATTTATTGAGTTCCTAAAGAGGCCAAGACTGGTTGTTTGACTGTGTTTTGTTTAACTCCTCGCCCTTGAGTGAGTCCATATCTGAAGCACTTACACCTTCCAGTACATGCCTTGGTGCACCAACATTTGGTCAACTCCCAACAATTCTCTGCAATAGGTGGAAGAGAAGTCCAAAATATTTTCCACCCCTCATCTTGTTTTATCCATCCCCAGTCGGATGGGTTTGGCATTTGTGGCTGTCTCTTCAATGCCTGTCCCCACACGTATCCAGCCTCATAAGATGCACGTTTGGCATGCTCTTTGAGTGCTGCTTGAGTTGGTGGGATCAGGTTATATGGTCTTTGCTTTCTGGCAAAGAGAACGTATGCTAGCGTATTTGAGACATATATTGAGTACTTTTTAGTATATTGTGGGTTGTCTATTGAGATAACAGATATTGGAAATTACGAGGGACAATCTTAACTTATGGAACATGTTATCAGAACACACCAACACACCCACTACAGCCTCCGTAGTAAATCAATGAAAATAGGGTATTTTTAGCATTAGGTCTTCCAGTACTTTACCACTCGATAGGGGCGCTGTCTGGTATTAGATCACATTTTGACGAGAGATTATTTCCGCTCAGCGGGGTCTATATTTGGGCTGTATTTCAAACCGAAGTGTCATCCCTAAGCCCTACACCCTACGGAGTGTCTTCCCTTCGTAGTGAGCACTGTTAAAGTCCCAGTTAACCAAAATCAGAGATTTGCTTGAAAACACATTCTATGTGTTAGTGATGCATTGCTGATAACATGTAAAAATGGGATGAACCATGTGTAGTACTGAATTGTGAAGTTAGACCAGTTTTGTGTTTTTGACCAGTTTTGATTTCTGGATTTTCTGGGCGGGCTTAAAACGGTACTTGTTGACGTAGAGCGGTGTTCTTAGCATATCCCCGCCCTAACACTATATAAAGCTAGAACGGATTTAAATCTTCGGTTCTCCTGCTCAATCTTGAGTCTAGAATTAGCTAGTTTTAAACCAGCAGTCTAGAATTAGCTAGTTTTTCTTAGTTAGCAATGCCTATGCATAAAACTAAACGAAAATGCATCCTTCCTGGATGCCAGCAGGAATGGGATGATAAGGTCTCCTTCTTTCAATTCCCGAGTAAAGCTGAAATGAGAAGCAAATGGTTAGCATTTTTGAAGAGCCATGGTGTTACAGAGGAGTCTGTCACCGCTAGCGCCCGCCTCTGCAGCAAACATTTCACTCCCGAAAGCTTCTGCAATTATAATATGAGGCTTTTGGGTTTCACGGACTCACGACTGATCCTGGTGAATTCGGCGGAGCCAACCATCTCCCTCCCCGGCCTCCATTCTCCTCCTGTCGCATCAACCTTTGGTGCCTACACCGCTGCCTTGTGTGCTTATAGCTAATTAACGTTATAACAGCTACTGTAGGTAACGTAAGCAATAGGAAAATACACTGCTACGTTAATCTACAAAATATGTGTCTTGACATTTATGTGGTAATGTCAGCTATGATGAATTATATGTAATCTTAGGAGGAATTATAGCTAACATTAGCTATGTAGTTTGTTGCAGATGGGAGTGTGTATATAACCTTAGTCTAGCTAACATAGCTAACAGCACCGACCAGGCGACCACCCACCAAATAACGTTACGGATGATATATTATGACTATAAGCGTTAACTATACAGAAACTGCCTGCCATATTTGTGGCACCTGATGTGCGTATGGGTTCACCGGTAATGGTTACAGTATATTTCTCCAGCGGGAGACCGGGAGGCGGGAGTGAGGGGGATGGTTAGGTAGACCAGCTGCAGCTGGAGAAAGACGCACCCTCTCCCAGTGAAGCGGTGCTCTTCAGCTACTGGCTGAACATTCCAGTTCTGTTGGATATGTTGCGGGAAAGTTGAAGCCGAGTGCTCGTTATTCTCACACATAACATTGCCGACGAGAGTGGATGAGTCTGTCCCGATTATCAACTCCGGTAGTGTACGCTTCTTCGCGCTATCAGCGCTGTTCAAGCCAGTGACTAAAAGGTACATTTTAAACAACTTTTTCCATTGATCCCAAGGGACGACAGGATCGCCTGGGAGGGATAGGAATGGGTCCGGAGGTGGCAGGGAGAAAATAGGGACAGACTCATACATTCCTCGTTGCCTGTTTTTGTATTTTGCATCTAAGGGCAGTAACACTGGCGCGTTGGTATAGAGTAGCTACAGTTTTACCTGTGTTGTATGTCAGGAGGTAGGTTAGGAGGAAGCATCTGTGCGTTTGACTCATT
Organism: Borostomias antarcticus; assembly: GCF_949987555.1. Classification (NCBI taxonomy): domain Eukaryota; kingdom Metazoa; phylum Chordata; class Actinopteri; order Stomiiformes; family Stomiidae; genus Borostomias; species Borostomias antarcticus. The sequence continues at coordinate 17,776,455 of NC_140251.1, forward strand.
AGACAAGTGTAATTTCAACTCCTCTCTGTTTTCACAAAGCTGTGCCTTCCTACCACAAAAGAGACGGCGTGCCAGTGTGACAATATGCAGACCAGAGAACGGTTCTATTTGACAGGTTCTTCCGTCCACACCCCCTCCCCACGCAATTGGGTGTGGCTTCGGTGCCTTCAGCAGACACGCCCCCACAGTCTCAGACCAGAGAATGCTGCAGATTTTTAACCGATTTTGAAGCCTTATTTTATATACTTAGCGACATTTTTAATCACTCAGATTTGGCTGGGTGGTTAATGACATGTTTTCCTGTGGTGTGTGAAGCTCATAACAAAAATTTGAACTCGGTTAACCTGGACTTTAAGGGCATATTAGAGTGTCAAAATAACGCTTGTTTGGAATGCCCTTCAAAGTCATTTTCAGGGCTGTTCAGGGTTGTTGCATGTGTCAACAGCCTGTCACAAGCTATATGGCTAACCATAACCATTGTTAATGAATACTGTAAATCCTATCTTAACAGAAGCTTTCGGAGTGGGAAAGTGATGTGTCCTGATCCCAAATTATTATAAGCCCAAAACGGCAGGGTCATCAGAGAATTTCACGAAGTAAATTAATGTGCTTCACCTGTTTAAGCAGTGGAGTTTGACATAGCTGTAGGCGATTGGCTTTTGCTAGTTTTGCGTCCGATTCCCGATGTCCCATTCAAGGCCATGTTACGATAGCCAAGTTACGTTTCCAGTATATCCATGTAATGGCGGTGGTCGGGGCACTTAGAATGCAGTTTCTAAAAATCTATTTTCTGCCGCGAAACGGTTGTTTTCATCAATCTGTCTTGATGAATCGCTAGTTGTTCTTACATAGGCCTGTTGTGGTTTTTCACATGCCATGATCTTTAGAAACGTCTTTCGAAACGAAATAGCTTCCTCACTTGCTCCAGCACGCATGCGCAATCGTTGCTCCAGCACGCTGTGCGCATGCGTGCTGGAGCAAGTGAGGAAGCTATTTCGTGTCTAAAGACGTTTCTAAAGATCATATTACAGAGGCATGTGAAAAACCACAACAGGCCTATGCTCTATGTAAGCACAACTAGCGATTCATTAAGACAGATTGATGAAAACAACCGTTTCGCGACAGAAAATAGATTTTTAGAAACTGCATTCTAAGTGCCCCGACCACCGCCATTACATGGATATACAGGCTCGCGCTGGATTTTTTTTCTACATGCCTCCGAACTACACCAAAGTGATCTCGGTGAGTCAAACATCTTATAATATGTCGTAAATAAGGTCCAAGTTGTCAAAAACGAGCATTGTCCTTTAACTAGCGTATGTTATCTAGCGCTAACTTTTGCTGTCTCTGCAGTTTTGGCCATCCTTGTCGTCAGAACAGCCTTTTACAGCCGGTGTTCTAGCCCAAAAAATAACACCCTATATTGCTCTAGAGCTCATTGCCTATTGTAAACAACATAAACAGTGTCAGCTCTATAATATAGCTTGCTGGTGGACATGCACCCTAATGCTACCATGAGAGGCCCACAGGTGGAGAGAGAGAGAGAGAGAGAGAGAGAGAGAGAGAGAGAGAGAGAGCGTTAGAGAGAGAGCACATGCACATTTGAAGAGATTGAAAACCTTCCCTGAACAATTGATTGAATGTTCTGTACTGGCTTGAATAAGGAGTCCATGAGTCATTGCATCATTCCCGGGTTGCAGTGACCCTACCCACTCTGTGCAATGCTGCTCTACAAAAAGTCCAGAAGTCTGCAAGGTACAACTGCATTGGCTCACCACGCTTTTTTCCATTTCTAGTAAATTTTCTATCAATTGGATAAGTGGGCTTAATCGGGTATGTATCTTTCTGTGGAGAAGGGGTCGTGGGGCAGGCTGTTTTTTGGTGAGTGGCCACCCCCACTCAGAGAGGTGTTAGGTACAGTAATCTACCTGCCATCAGGCTCCATTAAGCCTCCCGAATAGCAGCCCACAGCAGCAGAGCTGAGCGATTTCACAGCTGGTTTACCTCGTCTAACTGCGATGTACAGTACCTTGGCAACTGACACCAAGAGCCAGTGCTATCATGAGTGTGCTTGATTTGGATAACAGTTAAGAGGGTTAGAATATCACTTTTAAAATGAAATGGTCTTCAACTGTCCACAATTATTAATGCAAGTATCGTTGATGATTAAATATTAATTGTTTAACATTTAGCAAGGACTAAGGAAAATATTAATATGACCAGTTTGTGTGTGCGTGTGTGTGTGTGAAGAATAACCCTCACCCTGTACACCCAACTCCACCCCCACAATGTACTAGAACTCTGCAGGGAGTTTCATTGTCCATGGTTACGTTTTTGAATGGGGAAAATGATCCGTGATTACACACAAAATTGCAAACGCATATCAAACCACCATGAAAGAGCATATCAAACAGGTGATTTAGGAGTTTGAGCTACAGCAATCAAGGGTATAATTTTCTTGGCTTGTAGCATAGTCTATAATGTTGTGAGTTTCAAATACAGCTGTGAAGCCATCTAACCAACGCCAACAATAACCGATGTATGTAGGTTGTAAGAGATGAATGGTTGTAAACTTCATGAACTCAGTCAGGTATATTGGCATTAATTGAAACAGTTCTGATGAAAATGCAGTTTTTCAGAGAAATGTCTTGGTTTAACCTGATCCTGTTAGCTGTTTCTAATTATGATGATTAGCTCCTGTGTGTGTGCTGTCAGAGGGGTCCATGCAGGGAAGAGAAGTGTCTCCCTTCAATAGATGTACATCCCATATGAGATAAGGGTGACATTCTTAGGGCTGGTTCATTCTGTGACAAATACCATTGTTGTGGGTAGAGATAGAGACTTGGGCGCCGAGGCAGCGTAGGTTATCTTGACCACACAAGGCCATAAGCCACAGAAGAGACCAGAAAGACAGTCTTATCGGAGGAGAGACGAAGGGGGAGGGGGGAGGGGGGGGGGACTGGGAGGGACACTCGAACCAAATAAGAACGTTGCAACGAGACCAATGCTTTGATTTGGGCCAGACACCCATACAGACAGGCCAGCTGAACATTAGACTAGATGCCATCGTCTTTTGTATGCTAAACCTTCTCTAATTAAACAGCTTTTGATTGTCGCTCAAATCCCGTGTTGGAGAGATTCATTTGGAACACACCTGGAAAAGGGACACTGGACTGTGTGGTATTTGCTTTATTCACCTGGCAGCCATATTGGTCAGTCAGGGGTGTGGATGCGGAAGTGCCAGTTGACTTCAATGTTAAAAGTTTGCTGTAAAAACACCACTTCAAGGACCAAAATAGTCAAAATAACAGGCTGAATACACTATCGGGGTTACAAACTCATCATTACCAGACTCTGATTGTTTTTCACTGCCGTTGTTTTGGCGTTTGGAAATACATGGAGGTGAATGAGCCATAGTTGCATTCAATCCCATGTATTTCCAAACGCGAAAACAACGGCAGTGAAAAACAATCAGAGTCTGGTAATGATGAGTTTGTAACCCTGATAGTGTATTCAGTAATTACGTCAGACTGACCAATATGGCAGCTGAGGTGAATAAGCCGAATTGTGAGAGATTGGGGGCCGTCTTTTATTGAAATCAAAACACGCAGAGCTGAATAAGGACAATAATAAAAGACAATGAAAGTCAACAATTGGTGCCGTGACGATCCGGATCGGACATCGAACCCTGACTAGTCCAAGACTGGTCGTCAGCCAAAGCAGACAGCTACAGCCACGGGAGACGCCTTGCAGTGCAGCTGTGACCTGAACGACCCCGGACAGAAAATCAGACCCAATTGGGTGAGTGGTTCGGTATCCCGATCATAAAAACGAATCAGTAAATCTCAGTATACCACACATAGTCTCTCAACACGTAAAATAACCAGTGCTGGATGTATGTATGTATGTAGCTACATGTCTTATGTTTGTAATGCCAAGGCCACTGCTCCACTTCTCTATATGTATGTATTTGTTACCTCTGGGGACAAGAAGAATTCTCCAAAGAGGGCCTGTGAAAGAGCAGGAGATACCATCCACCTAAGACGTGGGATGGTTTAACATGTTGCCACTGGAGACAGGTAGAATTCTCCAATCCGAGGGCCTGTGAGAGACCAGGAGATAATCATCCACGTAAAAGACAGGGGATGGTTGTATATGTTGCCTGTGGAGACAGGTAGAATTCTCCAATACAGGGCCTGTGAGAGAACAGGGGATACCGTTCACATAAAGTAGTCTACGGGGGATGGTTATGCTTTTAGTCTTAAGGTAAACATGTGTGGGACACAGGACCGAATTGCCTTTCAGAAATGACCCGTGGGGTCGGGATGATTTTGTGATTTATGTTTATTGTTGCATACGGAAGCTAGATGTGTATGTATGTATGCTTGGGCCTAGAGATATATACATTCTAGGGAAGCGTTGTTGGTGAGGTCACCGTGATAAAATCATACCGTGTGTGACCCAGCACTCCCCCTCAGCAGAGCGCTGGGGCCGTTCTCTCTCTCACTCCCCGACTCAGCCCCTCCCCTACAACAGCACAAGAGTCAAAACTACAGTAAGCCAGTCGCTTGACTACCAGCGAGAGAGGGAGAGCAGGATTAGGGAGGAGGAGATAGAACACCCGTCAATGACGGGCCGAGGTCTTCCCAAAGTGAGCCCGTCCCACTGCAGGGGGCGGGGCTGACAATGCCGTCAGATGAGGACAGTGATGATGAAAGGTTAGAGGAGGAGCCCGAGTTTCCGCCCCCTCCGCCCCCTGACAAGCTCAGGAGGGAGAGGAGGGATCGTAAATGTAAAGCACTGCCACCAGTTGCTTCGAACTTGCGCCCCCTACGATCGGGGGGTGGTACTGTCGGTGCAGAGGGCAATCTTGAATGCTGGTCAGCTAGTGTAAAACATCCACGCGATGTAGGTGATGTGAACACGGCTCAGGCCAGTCACCTGTTGATCGGTCACACTCGAACTAAAGCAATCACCACCAAGGTCAGGAGAGAAGAGGAGAAAGCCAGAGCTCCACAGATCCCATTCAGAGCTAGGGATGACAAACGAGAGCGTTGTCATTTTTGTGGGAGCAGAGGCCGTTGGAGAAAGAACTGTAGGCGAGAACAGCTGTTCCAACTTCAAACACGGCTCCCCATTATCAGTAGCTGCCGCCGCTCCGCGTCCTAGGCTGCCATGTTACAAAAGCCAGAAGGCCTGGATGTAGCAACCACCTTGAACGCAGGGTGCGAATTAAGGAGGAGCTAGGGGAGCTATGGCTCCCCTAGAGGAGACATGAGCTCCCCTGAAAACACGGTTTGTGAAATTTGGGGGGGTCTCTAAAATATGTATATGATAACTGTTGTCTATATTTTTTCATAGGCCTATGTGTGTGATGGCCTATTTATTAAACACCAGTTATTTCAAGCGCATAGTGGTTGAGTGACTATCATTTTTACTGCGAGCGGATCCTCTCTCCACAGAGATTTTTCACCCCAACAGATTTGCGCCTCTCATGAGCCATATCCCAACTCACAGCAGGATGGGTTTGGACTGGGACACTGTCAACTTCACGAAGGCATCAAGCAGCTTCTCCATTCATCAACATAAAACCAATAGTAGGCTAGCCTTACAATCTAGAATAGCCTACATTATAGTTAGAGCTGCTTTGGGTAGCCTAGTGAGGCGATATGCATTGTGCATCACATAACTAGGCTAGGCTACATCTTTTCCATGTCAAGTTAACATGCAACATTTTTTAAACTTGATGTGAAAAAATGCGTGCATTAAATGACCTCACATATTTTGCACGGAATTCAGTGATTATTGCGGTGAAAATGCAACCTTTATAAAATAGGTGCATAATCTGCCCCTTTTGGCATTAACATGCGATGGCACGATTGCGTTTTTCTTTCGCGTTTCGGGGGTAACATAGGCAGTGATTTTGTTGTGTTGTATAAAAGGCAGTGTTATGGGGAGGGCTGTGTGCATCGTTGTGTTGTGTAGTAGGGCTGTGTTTTGTTGTGCTTTTCAGTGAAGTAGGCTAGTTGGAAATATCCTGTAGTGTCACTCACTCGTAGCCTAGGCCTATATGAAACTATATTTTTTTGTTAGCTAGACAGTGATTTCATGTGTACATAGTTCATTTTCGATATAACAAAGAAATAGGGGACCTTTATCTTTTCAGTGAAGTAGGCTATAGTTGGAAATATCCTGTCACTTGTAGGTGACTCGTATCCTGTCACCTATAGTAGGCCAGAGCCAGGCAGTATTATTCCTCTCTCTCCTCATAAATCTCAATCTCTATAAATGTAGATCAGCGCCTGTGAATGTATGGATGTTTTTAGCATTTTGAATTGATAAACAGTTAAATGCTACTTGGTGGCCTGTGGATTCATTTTTACTTTAGTTTTTTTTGTCGGTAAATCCCCCCCCCCCCGTTGGTCGAAATGAGGGCTTGTCATAGAATTTACAACTGGCCTCAAGACCTTTCAGATCTCAGCCTTTGTTCTTAAAACCTTTTGATCCAGTCCCCTGCCTTTTGCTATTCCAAACACCTTTAAACCTTTGTCCTCTTTCTCTTTTGTAATTCCAAACACCTCCTGAACCTCTGTCTTCCCCCCTTTTTTATAAGGACAGACACCCCTGTCGTGACTTCCCGTCATGGCCTAGACCATTGTTTCTTTGTCTATATTCAAAGTGTACCGCGTTTTCTCTGTATCCCTCGACCACTGTTGATGATGTCCATCACCTTATTATGATGTGTATAGATGGGTTAGCCAACAAAATCTCTGATAGCGTCACATCCTTGTATTGAGCACATATAAGGCTGCGCAAGACGAGCTTTGAGTTCACTTCTGTTCGGATGAACCACTCTGTGATTTATCCTGAGGTCCTTTTGCAATCGTATTGTTTTCTTAATAAATCAGACTGAACCTTTTTGTGCGAACCTTGGCAAATCCTTTTTGACTTAAGATCAGAACTTCTTCAACAGGCTCCCCCAAGGACCATGGTATAATTTGCACACTGCTTGAACGGACGCCAAAACATAGTTCCTCCTTCATGCAAATCAATTAATCCCTTCATTTCCAACAAGGGAAAGTGAAATGGAGTCTGAGTCGGGTAAACAAACCTGACCTAGCAGAGCTGCCAATCTGGGCAAAATACAAAATGATTGTGGGCCTCTGAAAATGGAACCGGTCACCTTCACAGGCAGGCCTCCTCCATGTACTCATCAGTATCCACTCTCCTCACGCGCGGTCGACGGGATCAAGCCCCTCCTTAAAATCTTTGAGGAGAGAGAGGGAGTTCTGAAGAAAACTCACAGTGCCTCCAACAGCCCAGTGTGGCCTGTGTTGAAACCTTCAGGTGAAAGGCGCCTCTGTGTGAACTACAGTGGCCGATGAGTATGTGGATAAGATAGCGCCCCTAGTGGCAGACCCGTCCACCATTTTCAGTGCCCTGAAACCTGAACACCAATGGTTTTCAGTCATCGACATGACACAAGGCTTTTACAGTGTCCCTCTTGCAGAAGAGGTGCGACCGTCGACAGCTTTCACAATTGACAGAGATCAATATCAGTTCACTTGAACGCCAATGGGTTTACACAACTCCCCAAACACCACCTATCATCATCACCTATCAATCACCTACGTGAAATGCCTCCCATCACTTTCCATTCAAAGGGCAAGACTGCAAACATTCATGTAGTCAGTCGGTATGCACATGGCATGACTTTGGAGAACTTTGGAAACAGAGAGGTTTCCTGTCAGCATTAGGGACGCCCATTAAGAATGGAGAGTTGGTCAGGGAGCTCATGGAGGCCATCAGCCTGCCAAAAGAGGTGACTGTGATTAAGGTCAGAGGACACACTCGTGGAGACACTCCCGAGAGTCGATGTAACACTCTGGCTGCCCAGCAGAATGGGCAGCTCGAGACAGAGAGACCATACAAGCACATTTGTCCTCAGTCCAACCCGCACCCCCGTATCAAATTGATACTATCACTGACATACAGGGGATGAAGGCGGAGACTGGGGGGGGGGGGGGGGGGGGGAGGGGGGTTGGACTTTGATGGAGAATGGGGCAAAATGGACAAGGTCAGAAATTGGTTGCACCACAACGGTTGCTCCCTTATCTGAAAACACAGATTCACTCCACTGTTCTGGACTCAGACTGAAAGAATGAACCGTGTCATCAAGGAGAGACTCCCAAAGTCATCAGGAGGGCGTGCTTTGCTCCATTCGAGCAACACACAATCGGGAGATGGGCCTTAGCCCTTTCAAGGTCATCTGTGGCAAGCAGATGTTCATCTCACTAGTGAGGCGTTGAGTGGTTACTGTGAGGAATTGAGCATGGCTGTGGCCAGGGCCCACAAACAGGTGCTGGCAGCATGGAGCGAGATCCCCGAGGGGGGACAGGCTCTAATCCCAGGCCAGTACGTGATGATAGAGAAGTTTCAAAGAGAGACATTAGATGTGAAGTGGGAGGGGCCTTATCAGATGTGGCTCCACCCACACAGCAGTTAAGGTAGCAGGGAAACCCAATTGGAGCCCAGCTAGTCAATGTAAGGTGGTCGCGACACCTGACACAGATTAAGCTGAGTAAACCTCAAAGTAAACGTACCCTCATAGATTGGATAACTTGTAGAGCCAAACACTCCAGACTAACAACATCGTGACAGGCTAGCTTCAAGCCTAGCACCCCAAAATCAGGGACAGTCGTGGCAGCTGTTGTTCGAGCAGGGCCCTTGAGCTAAAGATCCACACGGCTTAGGTGTGGGGGCCTACTCGGGGTGAAGAAAGCAAATATGTGCCCAGTAATGTTCCAATTTGCTCCCACTGCTTGGATGACTGTAGCACTGCTACAGAGGGAGAGAGAAAGGGTGCTAGGACCGTAGGCAGTTTAGAACGAACCTTCCAAAAGGTCAAGTCTGGAGTCGACAGTGGCTCTTCTATAAAAATATAATAATAACCTATGATCTGAGAGAGAGAGAGAGAGAGGGAGAGAGAGAGAGAGAGGAGACATGCTCTCACAATCAGAGTCGTGGAATGCATAATGCTGTCACAGTTTTCTTGTGTTTTTCTGTGCTAACAGGTGGAGTTGGAGAGAAGGACTTCCGGGTTGACTTGGGACACGGTGATCAACGTTTGCTGGAGCTCAACAGGGGAGACTAAACTACGGGTGGAGACGTCGACAACCAAGACGGGACACTTGAACTTTCACACCACATTACACTAACCTTTACATCCTCCATTCACAGCTTTCTGGTTAGGGAGAGGGAAGCTGATGTGAAGTGTGTGGGTCATTTGTCATACTGTGAATAAAACTCCAGGTTGCACTTGAGATATACTCATTCAAACGGAGACAGGGGTATTGTGAAGTGTAGTTTGTTAAAAAGGTTTTTTTTTTATCTCTGGGTCGGGGATGCTTGAATTTGGAGTAATTTTCCTTTCACAGTAGAAATTCACACAGCAATACATGAAGTGATCTGATAAGATAAATATTTTTGCTTTGCTTTAGAATTGTAATCATGCTAGAGGAAGGTATGATTATGTTATGGTTTAGACATTAACCTGTTTTAACTTAGCCATGTTTCCATGTTTGCTTCTTTTTCTTTCTGCATAATGGCTGTTCAGGTTTAGGTTGTGGGAAGTCAACATTTCTCTTGATCATTATGATTTTGCGTGTTCATGTATAATCTAGGGGGGATTGATGAAAATGGTGTTTTTCAGTGAAATGTCTTGGTTTAACCTGATCCTGTTAGCTATTTCTAATTATGATGATTAGCTCCTGTATGTGTGCTGTCAGAGGGGTCCATGCAGGGAAGAGAAGGGGGGGGGGGCACTCGAACCACATAAGAACGTTGCAATGAGACCAATGCTTTGATTTGGGCCAGACACCCATACAGACAGGCCAGCTGAACATTAGACTAGATGCCATCGTCTTTTGTATGCTAAACCTTCTCTAATTAAACAGCTTTTGATTGTCGCTCAAATCCTGTGCTGGAGAGATTAATTTGGAATACAGCTGGAAAATGGTAAATGGTAAATGGACTGCACTTATATAGCGACACTGGACTATGTGGTATTGTGAGAGATTGGGGGCCGTCTTTTATTGAAATCAAAACACAACGCAGAGCTGAATAAGGACAATAATAAAAGACAACGAAAGTCAACAGTTCCCTTTGCTTCCCAACCACCATCTCATCTACTCCGTGTTACTGCATATTTTGTTTCATTCTTTCATGCTTTTGAGCGCAATCAACTTTACCAAGAAGACAAAATTACGTCCATCCATTCACACAACTTCGTCCTCGAGCTCAGCTAGATAGATAAGGCCTGCCTTACTTGGTTCACCACATCATCAGGTCCACAGATGGGCCTCCCATCTTCCTAAGTTCCTCTTATATTTTTTTCCAGTTATCAAAACTCCATATCCAATTCCTATTTTGATTTTTGATCTATGACTCACACACGAGCAAACCAATTCCTAGGCTTCATTGTTCAATGATTATATATCAGGATTGCTGACATAAACCCATTCAATAGCTTACCTTTCTTCTTCTTCATCGTGTAGGTTTGTTGTTACGTCCTCCTCTCCCCCCAGGCTTGGGGCCGAGGGGCTGTCCTTTTACCCCCCCGAGCCTGCATGGTGAGGGGTCACCCGGGCTATATATCCGGGTATACCTCCAGGAGCCGTTTCGTTATCCACAACCATCAGGCCACGCATTCCGTTGGGTGTCCAATATATCGGCCAGTCCTGGATTACATGGTCTGCGGTTTCTTCCTCTGCGCCACACTCGCACGCTGCACAGGATGCCAAGTCCCATCTGTGCATTGATGAGCCAAAGTGTCCGACGCCGGTCCGGAGACGATTAAGCCTCACCCACGCCGGCATAAGTAAGTCCATCCCGGTAAGGGAAGGACCGGCGGTCGAGATGAAATCACAGAGTCTGGAGGTGTTCGCCTCCCACACCGCATGCCAGATGTAGTCCGCCCATCCTGCCTCCCTGATGTGAAGATCTCTGCATTGCTGCAGTAGATCTCGTGTGGCAGGAACAAAAGGGTGTCTGGACTTGAGACGCCGGGGAGGCAGTGAGCCTGTCGTGGAGCAGTGAGCAGCATGGTTAAGCTCCATGACCCGGCAGGCCAGACATGCTTTGGTTCCTGTGCGGCGGAGGCCAGCAGGATAGCCTACCTCTCATCATATTATGGGAGGGAGCTGTCACGTGAGGGAATGGATGAAGGAAATAAAATATTAAAAAAACAAAAACTGATTATAAGGCCTATATATTGGAACATTTGGACTAAATTAGATTACTGTATAGAGAATATTATTCCAAAAGAAAAGTGCAGGGGTGCTCAGAAGTTCAGACAGGTGTGATGAAGGAGCTATTTGGTCGGGAACACAAACTGCGGCATATTCATTCATTCATAACCTTTATTTAGGCTCGGAAATACATTGAGGGTAGGCCCTCAATTGCGATGTCACCGAGTGTGTATATCTCAATAAAGGCTTTTTAACTTTTTGCCAGTTACTTTTTTTGAAGAGAGAATATTATTCTTTGAAGTGTCTACTTTTGTTTGTGTTCTGATATGAAATGACTACTTTTTGGGGGAACCTGTAAGCTTAACATTGAATACAGTTTAAGTTATATCCTACTGTACATTATTATCCGCTTGCTGTTTTTTGCGTGATTCCTGTTATTCTTATTTCCAAATTTATAATAACGGCATATACTGTGCAACATCAACTGTTCAGTTGTCAAAATTGGCTCCTGCAGCTGGAGCAAACTAACCAGGCTACTGCTGTTTCTCTCGTTCTACTAGGCTACTTGCTTCAAAATTCATTAAACCTACAGTACCCAATTTTAATTGTTGACTTGGCCATCAGCCCCAAATATTAAGATAAGATAGAGAGATAGAGAACGAGAAAGGGAAACTATCACTTCAAATGCAGACCGACCATTTGAGATAGAATTGAATAGTTAGGATTGCTTAAGCAAAGATACTAGCCTATGAGATCTGGGATAGTCTAGGACAAAACCATGAGTTTGGGAATAGCGACTGTATTAAGGAGATAGGCATTTTCCTATAGATAGGACATCACCAATTATTTTATAAAGTGCACAGCTACAGACCTTGAGGGATAGTGTGAAAGGATTGTTATCCTTATTTTAGTTAGATTTTCAAATAACACGTTGAGTGGTCGATCAAGCTGGTTTTAAACAAAGTACAATAGTTTATTCTATGTTACGATTCTGCAGAGTCGGACCCTCGCACCGGAAGTGAATCCAGGCAAGAGTGAAGAACGTGAGGAGGGGTCGTTGGTTTATACAGTGAAAGAGGAAGTGACAGTTTCAGGGGGAAGACAGGGAAGTGATGTCACACAGGGAGGGATTTGTAGTTCTAACAGACTGATCAATGAGAACGAACTACAAAGTTTAGAATAACCGATTAGGGGGAAAACAGAACACTTTGTTGAGACTTGAAATTCATTCACAATAGGCTACTGTACCATTGTTGTTACGTTGTTTCTTAATAAAAAGTAATGAAATAATAATAATAAAAATAAGAATACAAATAACACAAAATAATATGTATTTCCTACTTTTGAATAGAATTCTATTCCCTTGACCCTTAAGTTGTCTTCTGCACTAACGATTGTGCCACTTGGGCAGCCGTGTTTGTGTGTGCCTTGAATCGAATAAATGTATCACGGGTTGGTTAATACAGGTTGAAATGAAATAGTCCTAATTAGTTTAGTGCTATTTATTGATTGTATATTTAATGTTGTTACTCTGACTGCATCGTTGAAAATAGGGGTTGAAAATGTGGTGAGTTGAGTTTCCGGGTTTGAATCTAAAGAATGAAATCCGATCAGTTGGTGAAACGATGGCCCCTCAAATAACCAGTTTTATGTAGGCTACTGTCTGCTGTAGCTAATCTAAAAAAGCATTTGTAATTCAAACCGGTTGAGAAACGTAGCCTACATTAGGTTATCAGCAACGGCAACCAGATTGTCAGAGAAGCCAAGTAGCCTACTATACTGTAACAGCAATACGACATGCGGCAAAGTATTTAAGTTTGCATGACTGTACTGTGAACTGTAGCAGATTATGGTCATGACAAATATTATCCAGACCATACTGTGGGACTGACACAGGAAGGTTGAGAATCCCAAGCAAGCTGATAAAGATCTACAGGTCTTCAGGCTCAAGCCAGGGGCATCCTGCTCTCCCTTACACAGTGACTAATCCATGGGAGGTCATGCAGGGGGAAACGTGGTTCATTTGGACTGGTTCCTTTCAAACCCACAGTAAACCTGACAGAACCCTCTCTAGCCCAAGGACATGGTCCTTTGAAATGGGATTTTGGGGAATCATTAACTCTTCCTCTCCTCACAATGGATTGTCCCTTCTCCCGAGCAATAAAACGTGTCCTGACCAACATTTCTGTGGGCTCTCTCCCAGCAGCCTCACACAGTGAAACAAAGTGGTCGTCTGACATTCTTTCTCTTTTTGTCATTAATAAAGTTCAATTACTTTGTGTGATGCAACCACCATCAGAATAAGCCTTAGGAATAAAGTATGGGCATTGATGCGTTATATTTGTAACCAAGTGATAATGTGTTTGTAAATAACTTGATTCTATGCTGTTAACCTAGCAATGTTTGGTAGCAATCTGAAGCTTAAATCATGAATTAGTTGATTATGGTCCAACATCGACCATCACTGATTACCATGCCTAAACTCGTGGACCTCGTCCCGAGTGAGCCAGTGAAGTGATGGAACTTCTGAAAGGCCAACTGGAAACGTTACCACCTCCTTACCCATAGATCCACAAGGTGCTTTCCACCACCTAACACCAACAACGTGGACGAAGCGTACCGGGAACTCTGCGGCATTCTGGTGAAAGCGGCCAAAAAATCCATCCCACGCGGACGTTGCAATAGCTACAAACCGTGTTGGGTTGCGGAGTGTGAGAAACTTTACTGTGCCTTCCTCAGGGCCCCCCCAGGAGCTGAGTCAGACAGACTTGCCTCAGCCCTGCTGTCTAGACTCAGCCAAAGGAGACAAGAATGCTGGGAGGAGGCCATTAACTCCATCGATTTCTCACACTCCAGCCGCAAGGCATGGAGCATCCTTAACAACCTCACTGGTAGGACTAGACACTCCCCCCATCACTGCCCCATCTCTGCAAACAAAATCGCATCACAATTTATGAAAAGTGGGACATACGAGGGCAAAGACTGCGAATCGTCACGTCTCGTGCCAAAGAAGTGTCTGACCCCTGGAAGGCCACAACTCCTAGCAGCGGTAACATCTCCTGTGAATTCACACTGGAGGACTTTGCTGCTGCCCTCCAGTATGTAATGCCAGTGAAAGCTCCGGGGCCTGATTCTATCTGCCCGGAGCTTATACTTCATGCCGCGCCTGCCTTGAAGTCCTGGTTAAGAGTGTTCCTCTCTTCCTGCTTGAGCCAACTCAAGATCCCCAAGATCTGGAGAAGAGCCCTAGTTGTCACAATCCCTAAGCCGAACAAGACTAAGGGGGACCCCAAGAGTTACCGCCCCATCTCTCTGTTATGTATCCCCTTCAAGATCCTCGAGCGTCTCATCTATGCCCAGGTCGACCGATCATCGACCCGCTGCTCCCACAAGAGCAGGCCGGGATCCGACGCGGGAGATCAACCGGAGATCAAGTCACTTTGATGACTCAAGACATCGAGGACAGCTTTTCGGCTAAAAAGAAGGCCGGAGCTGTATTTATAGACCTGACGGCTGCCTACGACACCGTATAGCACCGCGGCCTCACCTGCAAGCTGCTCCGCCTGCTGCCGGACAGGCACATGGTCTGCATGATCATGGAGCTTGTCCGAAACTGCAGCTTCACCCTATAACTTATAAGTATAACTTACCATAAAGCTTAATATCATTAAGATTTGATCACGTTGTAGCGTCATCACATGATTTTTAGGTCACTCGATTGAGTCAAGACCTCCTCCTTCAGACTGAGATAAATTAGACTATTGATAAAGGTTATTTGTTTCCCTGTACAGAACAGGGAAACAGATAATGAGTTGATTATTGTTATTAATTACATATTCCTTCATAGTTGTGTAACTGCGGTATAATAATAAATTATACCTAGTCATAGTCATATTTCCATACTAGAAATCCTTAGATGCACACATGCGTGCACACACACAAAAGACACACACTCACACAATGTCTGTGTAAACTCTGAGTTAGTTCATACTTCAGAATGAACATCAGCTTAGTGGTGGAGCCTTGGTCTCTGTCTGTTTTAAAGGGAATTGGTGCAGAAAAGCAACAGTACTATAATACATCCGTGAGGCAGTTGGCAGGGGAGTGAGGTGTGAAAGAAACTGAGGGAGAAAAAGAGGGAGGGAGGGCAAAGGGGGGAGGAAGACAAAGCAAAGAGGGAGTAACAAATGGATAGAGAAAAGATGGAGAAAACAGGAGAAAGAGATTGAGAGAGAAGAGTGAAAGAAGAGAGAGAGAGAGAGAGAGAGAGAGAGAGGGGTAGGGTAAGACACATTCCCAAGTTGGAAAGTTAGATGCCACAGTTTCCGGTCAGGAGCTCAGGGAGCCAATGAAACATGAAATTGAATTAGCCTCTCTATAAGTTACAAGGGCAACAGAGCCTCACAAGAATGATAGACTTTCCCCTGCTAACTTCGCTCCCAACGCCCCCCTCCCCCCCCCCTCCCCCTCCCCTGCAACGGCATATCCGTGTTCCATGTCTCGGTGTCCAACCAGTACGTCATAGAGACAAACAATCCATCTCAACCAGTGAACCTTGAAATCACCATTACTATACTGTGGCGATATTTAGCAAGGGAGGCCAGACCCCAGAGCACTTCTGGATCCACATATGAGGATACTGAGGCATCGCTAAGTTCAGCAGGATCTGGAGACTGGAGTTCAGTTGAGTCTCTACTGTATATGAAGGAAAGGGTTAAACAGTGGGTGAATGTAGCAGAGATACTTACCTCAATATAATCTGTCAATCCTATCCCCGAGAACTATCATATTAAAGAATTGCTTTTGCTTAGCCTACCTGATCTAGCAAGCTTATATTCAGTTTCTTTCCACAGATCAGTCTGGCCTTCCTTGTATCTCAAATGATTTCAATGTGCTGGAGTAACTGACAGACAGATTCCTCCTTCAGCCAATTAGTGTAACAAAACCTTTTGCCAAATCCAGTCGGAAGCATGGCGAAAACGTCTTCCTCCGAGAAATTAGTGCATATACTCTTGTTCTTGTTTATGATTGTCATTGAGTGTCCATTTCTGCAATAACTGCACTTACAGGCTCTATGGCTGTGTTTATTCTATTAATGTTAAACTCGTTGCCAGCGGCCTGTATTTCATTTTCGTGCATCAACTACAGGAACCAATCAGGGGCTGTGTCCCCGGGGCAGAACAGCAGTTAAAACATAGTCCCTGATTGTCCCCGCTGCAAATCCAATCTCTAGAAATCGTTTGACATAGCTGGAAGTCCAGACTGATCTGTGGAGAAAAACAGAATGTGAGCTCACGAGATCAGGATAGTCTCACGAGGCTTACGTTTGCCACCCGACAGCTCATGTCAATGATGTTTGTGAGGTTTCATCTCAGATTGTTGGCTAGTATGACCAGGTAGCTTTTCACGTGGGCATCTGCAAGGTTAGATGCAATCAGTAACAGCTCCTATATTACTGAACTGGGTATTGGTCATGCATATCACAGTCAATATAATTGAACTAGGTATTAGACATGGCCTGACAATCCAGTCTGCCAGTACAGCACAGCCGGTACAGAATGCAGAGTTTTAATAATTCAGGATTATTGATGTCTCAGGCCGGTGTGAGCATGAAATAAGGGGTGCTGATAGTGAATCACTTCTGAGTCTGGAGTTTCAGGCACTCAATCGGGAACAAACAGAGCTATATGCACAGATATCTTGTAGGGTTGTAGGAGTAAAGGAAAGAGTGCCTACCCTCTCAGACCCCAGGGCTGGCACAAAGCAGCCTGGAAAAAACTCTGAACATTGATTGCGGCCACCTGTACAGGTATGTGCCAGGCAGGTGGGGTTTGCACTTAGTGGACCCAAACTATTCTGGGTGAACCTGGATGACCAACTGTTGTTCTCTGCACATACTGTATCACATCCATTACACCCTCTTGCAGATTCCTGCTCTACAACATCAGGGGGATTCTCTAGTTATAGCCTAACGGGGCAATGAAAGGAACAGGTCCCTCCTACCTCCAGGTCATGATCAAGCCCTACACCTTCTCACACTACACTCTCTCAGGACAGCAGAGTCACTGCCCATCTGAGCCCAGCAGAGGCTCAAAACTCACCTCTTCAGGAAGTACTATCAGGATCCTCACTCTTAAGCACCTATTGTGTTTTTAGTTTGCTAATCTTGCACTTTGCCTTAGAATTAGATTACATTATGCTCTTAGTCACCTTTAGAAAGAAGATGAACTTGTGAGTTATGGTGAGTAGTAGCACTGACTTCCTACATTAAATGCAATTATTATTATTATTATTATTATTATTATAAGTCGCTTTGGAGCTACTGTAAATGACTGTAATGTAATGCACTCCCACTATTGTAATTATCCAGCCATTTCAGCATGGTACAAAGAGTAACCTACTACATATCTGTTTATCCACAAAAAAAAAAAAATGTTCATACAGTAGCTGTATGGAGTGTTTAGTTTATTTACAGTAAATACTTAAATGAGAATTCAAGTCTATGATTTAGTAGCCTTCTTGTTTACAATGAACTTAAACCAAGCCAGACAATTTCATTATTTTTAGTAATACGTTCAAATGAATGTGGTGCGTATAGACACTGTTATTTTCAGAGTCAATTAACCAGCATGCATTGCGCAAAACTGAGCTATCGGGAAAAGGCGAACAGAGTCAGAATCAGAATTCAGCAGAACAACAGCGGTAGCCATATCTCTCAAACTAACATTTGTCACTCAGCACATTCGTCAGACTCTGTATCTAGCTATATTTACTACAGTATTGAAAAAAACAAAACACAGACAACGTCAAAATACTGTGCAATTTGTGGAAACAAGGATTTTCGGGTACACTCTAGAGGGGCGTGGCCACATCGATTGCCCTGTTTAATGGAGTGTCTGTGGCGGACATTTGCGCGGCGGCGACTTGGTCATTACCGTCTCCTTTTGTCCGCTACTATTTTTTGTCCATGTCGTCTGTCTCTGGCATCATCTGTGCTGGGCACAGCTGCAAGCAGGAGTCAGCATCGGTCATGATGGTCTTTTGGTTTGGGGCGGGACAGTCGGGTGAGCACCGGTCCGTCCCTGTCCTTTTTGGGTGTGCGAGAGGCTCAGACGGGTTATGTTATGGTGTGTAACCGCTCCTGGTCGGCTCTCCCCTCACGTGCCTTTCCATGCCCTCAGCTAAGATAAGCTGAGTGTGGCAGGTAAGGGCCAGTGCTTGGGTTGGACCAACCATTGGCTTGCGACCTGCCTGGCCGGTTTTTATCAACGGGCTCAGCAAGAGTGTGTTGCGGTCGTGAAGCGCCACTTATGCCAATAAGAAGTTTGCCCTGTGGGGCGGAGCTCCACAAAATAGAACGACGGTTACATATAGCGAGCGCAGCCCTGGGCCTGATTGGTTGCAGGTGCGTGTATGTTATTTTCTCTTCAGTCAATGGAGCTAACTACGATTGCTTGAGCCAAAAAGGAGCTTGTCCTTCTGCCTGTCTTGCTGTGTGTTCTATCTTTCCAGGTTTGGGGCTGGTGGCCGGTGCCAAGAGGACCTTCAGGCTGATTGAGTGATTGGGAGCTGCTACCAGGCTGATTGGGCTGCTATCTGCTTATTGAGAGCACCTGGGCTCAGCTGGCCAGTCTCCTATATATTGTCCCGGCATTCAGTGTTCTGGGAGACTGCCTCCCAGACACACGGTGTATGTGTGTCTGTTAAATGTGTGTTTAATTAAATATTAATTGGTTAAACAGCGCCTTGGGTTTCGGTCTCCCCTTTTTGATTATGTCATGTTTTGAGCCGGTCATGACAATAACCTTTCCAAAAATGTATAGTTTTGCAAATCTCCAACGAAAGATAAAATCAAAACATAACGAACCTGACTATTAAATGAACTCCTGAGGCATCACTATTGAAGTAGCCCTGGGATGGTTCCCATAGAAGATACCTAAATTTGACTGCTTCAGAACATGATTCAATTTTCTTTATGCCCTAGATAGAATTGAGGACTGTTACCCAAGCTAACAAATTACAATTAGGTTCTCTGAGTAACCCATGGTGATTCAAGGTAGATCAATGTGAGACAGAGAGACTTGCTCCAGTATATTAAACATGCATTACCAATGTGCATCTTTCCTCTTTAAAGAGCATTGTGTATGTGATGGAAGCAATAGGTGATCCAGTGTTGGCAAATGAGGGTTGAAGCAATACTGACAACTGACAGTGAAACCTGTGGCACAAGCAAATAAAACAATATGCTGGCCTGACTTGTTTAATTATGGGGGAAGTTCATTCTGTCTCACTGGTTTCCAACAGCCTCCCTCACCTACCGCTTCCTGTTCCACTTTGGCTACACAGCATGCAGAAAAACTACAGGCAGGGGACATCACATTTACATGCTCTTCAAAGAGGACATGTGAACATTGGTAATGCATGTTTAATATCCTGGAGCCAGTCTCTTTATCCCTAAAAGTACATTCTGGTGTCCCTGGCAAGGACTGTCTTCTCCTTGTGAATGTCCCATTCTCACAAACAATTGGATCAGAGCTGATGGAACTTGCAGCCAATCCCCCCCCCCCCCCCCCCCCCCGGAAGCAGAGCCATTGCTACTACACCTAGTCCATTATCACATCCCTAACAGCCCCACAAATAATTTGTTTAGCCCCTGTTCACCTCCATCCCTCGAACCTCCCACTCTTACCTCTTAGCCTCATCGAGTCTGAGATTGCCTGTTGAGGTCTCTCCTTTCATCCATCCCTCCTTCCTTTCATCCATCCCGCCCTCCTTCCAACCATCCCTCTCTACCTTTGCTCCATCCCTCCCCTAGGCTGACTTCATGGCTGTTAGCTAGCTCTCATCTCTTCATGACTGTTAGCTAGCTCTCATCTCTTCATGACTGTTAGCTAGCTATCATCTCTTCATGGATGTTAGCTAGCTTTCATCTCTTCATGACTGTTAGCTAGCTATCATCTCTTCATGGCTGTTAGCTAGCTCTCATCTCTTCCCCATGACTCACCTGGCAGTGCGGTCCGTCGTGATGTCTCTATTTCTCTGAGACAACACAGAGCTGTTGATGCATGGCTGAAGCCCTCTCCCCACTCCAGAGAGGGTGAGGTGAGGGGGAGAGACACAGAGAGAGTGAGAGAAAGAGAGAGGATGTACTGTATGTTATGTGTATCCATATCCATTGAAAATGTGTGTAAGTGTTCAAGCATCTTGTTAGTAAGAATGCTCCATCCCAGACAGATATGTAAGTCTACACAGATGTAGATAGAGAGAGAGAGACAGAGAGAATGAGAGGGGGGATCTGGTTTTTTCTCAGGTGATGATGATTAGCCTATGACATGGTTTGGCTCAAACTGATCTAGTTCAAAACTGCCATCAAGCAGAAAGAGGAAACTACAGGTGGTGCTACAGTAACCAATTAAAAAAGCCCGTAGGAGAGCACAGCACATGAGAGGTGTTGGTGGAAGGTGGGAGGAAAGGTAGAGGAAAGGTAGAGGGGGGGAGGGGGGGGTCAGGGGCGGAGGTCTGCACTCTCTGAGTGCAAGCCCCTCTAGTTGTAAGTGCCGCTAATGCCATCTCTTCGCCAGACAGGCAGCTATCTAAAATGCACCCAAGGTATTTTATTTTCTCAGTGCGTCTCAGTACACACTCTCCTACTTTGACAGAGATGCCCGATGTTCTGGACAGCCTGATTTTACTGCGAAATAGGATGGCTTCGGATTTACCCGTGTGGAGGGACAGTCTGTTTTCCGAGAGCCATTTGCTTGCTCTCCCCATCTCAGCACTTAGAGTGTCCTCGACCACAGATTTGTGTCTGTATGAGACCAGTAGGACAGGGTCATCAGCATATAAAAACAAATTACAGGAAATGGCAGCTGTAAAGTCATTTATAAACAGTAAAAAGAACATAGGTCTGAGGATGCTTCCTTGAGGCACCCCCCATCCCATCCTCTTCTCACCGGAGTCCCATTAACATCCACCATCTGAGTACGATTTTCAAGGTATGAGGTCACCCATTTACATGATTTGTCATTAAAACCCATAGCTCTCAGATTTTTAATTAAGATGCTGTGGTCTACTGTATCGAATGCTTTCTGCAAGTCGAGCATGACCAGGCCACAGAACTTACCACTGTCTACCTCTTTCCTGAATAGGTCAGTTAAATACACTGAACAGCTGGAGCTGAAGAGCAAAGTGGATCACCTTGAGTCTACTATCCAGAAAAGTCAAGGCCAAGTTCTATCTGAGTTGGCGAAACAGAGCAAGGAAATCCGTGCGCACATGGATCTGGAGATTGGGCGATTGGAGGCGCGTATTGACAACTTGGAAAGAAAGATCAACGCGGACGCCAACGCATCCAAGGCTCGGTTTGATCCAGACGTGTTGTTGTTATCTCGGGTCTCCCAGAGGATGATAAGGAGGATATCCAGCTGAAGGTGCTGCAGCTTGTCTCAAAGGGCCTCGGTAGTGAAACCATACCTGTTGCCGTGGAGAGAATGCGTGGTCGCGGGAGGGCACCCGGGCTGGTGAAAGCCGAGTTCAGCTCCGTTTATGAGAAGGTCGCTATATTACAGAAAAAACAGCAACTACGCGAGCATAGAGAATTTAGTAGAGTGTATTTACGATGAGAAAAGTCTCATACTGACAGACTGATTGAAACCAACTTTAAGACGCTCCTCAAGGAGCTCCCAGGGGTGACGGAGTTCTATGTAGCTGGAAACGGTCGGCTGCGGAGAAGAGAAGGACAGCCTGGGGTGACTGTTGAGACGGCAGACCCCGGGGCAGAGACAGAGCAGCGCGGTGCGCGAAAACTGAGGATCTACTCATCCCTTATCGGACTCGTTAACATTGGCACACTGGAATATTAATGCTTGGACTGATTTGAACAGTGGACTACGATCTACAATCTTAGCATCATTATCACCTGATTTAATTTCTTTAAATGAAACCCGGAGATTCAACTATTCATTTAGGGGTTATGTTTGGTTCGGCCATAACAGAATGACACACATTAAAGCTCTTAGAGGCTCAGGAGGTGTAGGGATATTTGTTAAATCGTATCTTTTCAGTGAATATGAAATATAAATAGTTGATAAAACAGTGGATGGAATAATAGGGATCTGTTTTACACAGACGTTCAAATTATAGTTTTGTTGTTTACTCATGTTATTTACCACCCGAAATGTCTCACTGGGGAAGGGACGCGTCTTCCTTTTTTGCTCATTTATTGAGTCAAGTTTATTTATTTTCAAATCTGGACGCTATTTATATTTGTGGTGACTTTAAAAGTCGAATTGGTGGCCAGTTAGATCATTTAAGTGAAGTGGACAATATTCCTATATGTACTCCAATTGACGAATGTGTGAATTGTCATGGAGAGGCCTTCTTGGAATTTCTATTAGACTCTAAGATGTGTGTTCTAAATGGCCGAATAAGCCCCCTTAGTGATAACTTTACCTCAGTCTCAATCAAAGGGAGGGCCGTTGTAGATTATATAGCTGTACCCTTTGACTGTCTTGAAACATGTCTTGAATTTAAGGTATTATTTTCATCTCAACTCATTTCAGACTGTGAATGCTATGACTTGATTAGTGATACAGTAGGTGTCGCCTTCCAGATCACTCATTGTTATTTCTTAAGTTCATGGTGCGGCAACAAACTGGTTTTACAGATGAGAATGATCAAGAATTAAACGCCACTGCATATAATAAATTCACTCGTAAATTATGCAGATCTGTTCCAAAACATATTTCGGACAAATTGAAAAAAGGTGTAGCGGAATTGGTTGAAAGTATCCAGGTAACCCGAAACACACAGGGTGATATAGATGCATGGTATAGTAGAGTTTTTCAGCTCCTACATAGTGAGTTAGGTGGGACAATGCTAGGATCAAAGTCGGCCAATAAATTTCATAGGCCCAACAAACCATTTTGGAATGAGGAGTTAGGGGATCTATGGAAGGCAATGCGTAAAGCAGAACATATTTATTTGAAATATAAAGGGGACAATGAACAGAAAGAACAGTACAGAGTTCATTTCAAGTTAAGGCAAAATCTGTTTGATAAAAGGTTACGATACTTTAAAAGACAGTACAACAAAGGTTATACTGTATTTTACAACTGGAGGAAACACACGCATCCAACCCCCAAAGTTTCTGGGACCAGATCAATAAACTTGGGCCAAAAAGACAAAGCAAAATTCCATTAGAAGTATATGATGATAAGGGCCAATTAACTTCAGACATCACACAGGTATTATATGAATGGTAAAAGTGTTTTAGAGACTTGTTTTCAGGGAATCAAAATGGAGACGGTTTTGATTCAGCCTTTTTTAATGAAATTTGTTTTCTTAAATCCCAGTTAGAGAACCAGTCACCTCACTCCACCACTTATGGAAATGTTTTAAATGAAATTATTCATGTGGAAGAGGTGAAGACAGCCATTGATGCATTGAAAGGAGGAAAAGCTTTAGGATGTGATGAATTGACAAATGAAATACTGAAATGACCCTTGTTCACAGAACTTCTTTTTGTTTTGTTTCTTTTTTGTTTTGAAAATGGGACTTCCTTCAGCGTGGTACAAATACCGAGTCCAATACCGAAATCTTTAAAAAACGACCCAAGAATACCCTCAAATTACCGTGGTATTAGTCTATTAAGTACAGCATATAAATTATATACATCTATTCTTAACACTAGGCTCATGGCTTATCTGGAAGAAAACAGCTGTTTAGTGGAGGAGCAGAATGGTTTTAGAAAGGCTAGAGCCTGCATTGATCATGTCTACTCTATTACCACAGTAGTCAAAAATAGAATAATGCAAAACAAATCATCATTTGCTTGTTACATTGACTTCCAAAAAGCTTTTGATTTTGTCAACAGAGATCTACTAGCATATTCTCTTCTTGAAGAAGGAATAGAAGGAAAATTCTATTGGCCATACAATCATTGTATAAAGATCCACATGCCTGTGTTAAGGTTAATGAATACTGCTCAGGGTGGTTCCCTACTCCATCAGGGGTCAAGCAGGGGGACTGTCTCTCTCCCACTCTGTTTGCTATATTTATTAACAATTTAGCTAAGGAAATAAAACACTTAGGACTGGGTCTAAATTATGATGGTAGTAACAAATTGGACATAATAGTAACATATGACTTTATGCTGATGATATAATTCTGGTAGCGGAAAAGGAAATGATCTAGAAAATTTTTTAGTATGTGCATAAAGCTGGTGTAAGAAGTGGAGACAAAGTTAATCGTAGCAAAACTCAGCTCATGCATTTCAGACAGAAAGGGATTAAAAGGAGCAATTTCCAGTTTTATTTTGGGGATCAAAAACTAGAGTATGTTGGGAATTATAAATATTTAGGTTTCATTTTGGATGAGCATTTACATTTTGATGGTACATGGTACATCTGTACTGGCTGAATCTGCCAGTAGGGCACTTGGTGGTATAATAGCAAAAACTAAACAGCTGGGGGATTTGGGATATGCTACCTACTCCAAATTATTTCACACGTGTGTTTGTCTGGTTATGGACTATTTGGCAGGAGTATGGGGGTCAAAGGTAAATATGAAAGGAGAAATGGTCCAGAATAGGGCAATACGGTATTTTCTAGGAGTTCATAAATTTGCCCCCATATTGGCAATAAGAGGAGATATGGGCTGGGAGCCAGGTGACATAAGATGGAAAGGTAGCATGTTAGCTCTATGGAACAGACTAATAAAAATGCCAGAGAGTCTAGTTGCTAGGAAAATATTCAACTGGGATGTAACTGTAAAAGGTACATGGGCAAGTGAGATAGAGGACATACTAGGACAAATAGGAGCATCTGACCTTTTCCAAAATGTTAATACTGTGAACATCTCTTTGGTTAAGGAAGCTTTGTCTAATACACATCAGATCAAATGGTCACAGGATATACTATATAAACTGAAATTAAGAACGTTCAGTATGATAAAAAGGTGGTATGGAAATGAAAAATATGTTTGTGCTCCATTATCCAAAAGACAAAGATCATTATGTGCCCAACTTCGCTCTGGGATCTTTCCCCTGCACCTTGAAACTGGACGTTACCGGGGGGTTACAGAAGAAGAGCACTTTGTTTCTACTGTAATATTGATATTGAGAATGAGTTCCATTTTGTGTTTTATTGCCCCTTATATCATAAGTTGAGTCAAAAATTATTTGAGAGATGTAAAAATATTGATTTTATGTGGTTGAGCGATGCAGAGACTAAAATGAATGTTTGATCATAGGGTATTTGCACTTGCAGAATATTTAGAGAAAGCTTTGGACAAACGAACAAAGATAACTTATATGTGATGCATTTATTTAGGATTCTGACGAAAGACTTATTTTTATTTATCTATTTTCTGTTATTGTTTGGTATACATTGCATAGCTTACAAACCGTGAGAGATGTATGCGATATAGTTAATTATTGTTTATCGTTTATGGTGTCTTATAATCCCGTACGGCGTAAGGGATGGGTCCTCGGACATGACACGAAAATAAATATTAATTAATTCATTCATTCATTCATACACTAGATAAGTTTCTGTTGAATGTCCTTCTTTCCTAAAACCAGACTGGAATTCATATAAAAGATTCTTCTTGAAAATATACTAATTGATCTGCTCTTGAACAAGTCCTTCTAACAGAGCACTAAGAATGGAGACCGGTCTATAATTGTTAGGGTCGAGTTTACTCCCTTTTTAAAAAAGAGGAATCACTCTTGCTTTTTTAAAACCTTTTGGGACAGTAGCTGTTTCAATACTTAAATGTGAGTAACACAAGGAGTAATAGCCTCAGCTGCATCTTTAAAGACCCGTTCAAATAATATTGGAAATAAAGTAACCAGCTTTGGACTTGAAAAGGTGAACCTCAGCATTTACTCATTATTACTCACTCATTTTTAATGATTAGATTAATTATAGTTAAAGTTTAATGCTTTTTGGTGTCATTTTGGCATAATGATTGCGTTACTATATGCCCCACACCTAAGCAAGTGATTGTTTGTGCTGTGAAATGGTGAAATGATGAGTTACTATTATGAAAGTGTATAATTCCCATGGTTGTGGGCATGAGTTGAGTTTGCCTGCATTAAAAAAAATGCATGTATAAGCTGTGTTCCAGGACCCCCTGATTTATAAATGAACCACTAACTATAAGCAATGTCAGGGTCTCATTGCTCCATACCAGCCTGCTGTGTGTCCACTTTACTACAATGGTACAGGATCTAACATGACAGGACTTCAAAATGGAGACTTCAGCATAATGTGGCCCAATTCTAAACCATGTCAACCTTTGAAATCAACACAAAGGCACCAAACTGACTATGACCGACTGTACACTGTTTATGGACAGTAATGTGAGTTGATTTTATTTGCTCTGCATCTGTGGTATGTGTTAAAATAAATCCAGTGAACTTTGCAAAGTTGTATTCTCAGTCTTTTTTAAGCCATTTAAGTGATGGAGTATGGGCAGCTCTTTCATGTGAATTGATGCATAAGCAGAGAGTTGCTGCCCAGCCAGCAGGCTCAGACTGAGCCAACAGTTAAGAGGGGAAGGTAATCATCTATTCGCTTGGGCACTGTTGCATAATGGTTTCCTTCTTTAGCTGTTTACATTCTGAAGGTTGCTCATTACACTCATCAACACTACTCATACAGGACATGCGGTATACTGAAATCATTATAGGAAGTCCATATGACCTTGAAAAAAGTAATTTTTCTAGAAAGTCATTACCTGGTCTATTCAATCGTGGACTGATTTATTGATTTTGCAATGCAACAAACTCAGATGTCACTAGAATGGAGTTTGACTGACACATCCTCTCTCCAATAGGATATGACATCAGAACTGCCTCTCTCAATCATTGAGGCAAATACCCAATACCTGTCATGAACTGATTACTGCCATTGTCTAATCGATGCAACCATGAATCGCCCCATTGGCTGAGGGGAGGAGAAAATCTGGTGCAATATCCATCAATATTGATGAGGACTTCACGAGGACTGTGTAGAGTCAGTTCTTCCTTAGTCAATTTGTGGTACATCATGTCATCATTGCACACTAGTCATTCAAATACCTTGTCACTAGCAGATCATCAGACAATACTGTAGTAGTCAGACAATATCTACTGTAGACATTTCCCTATTCTAGAACAAGCCAGTCTCTTTCCTTTCCCTCACAAGTCTGACTGTGGAATTAGTTGAAAGCTACACAAGATTGAGGTTAGGTTTGGGGTTATCAACATCAAATTGAGATATTGTAAAATATTGTCATCTTCATCAGGCCTGGCCATCCATCCCTCCCTGTCTCCTTCTATTCCCTCCATTCATCCCCCTTTCCTTCTCCCTATTTCCTTCCATATCATTTCTTCTGTAACAAACCGTCCCTCCCTCCTCCCTCCTTCTCTCTCACCCAGCTCCCATTCCTCTGATCACGGACGGTCGTGAGCTTTAATCCCAAGCCAATCTAGAGACGATCTGGAGGCCCATCCCTCAGAGTGTCTGGGCTGATGGAGACTGCTGCTGCTGTACAGACCTGCTCATCACCATCAGACATGGCCTCTGACTCTCCCATGGCTCCATTCGGTTCATTTTATGTCTTAGTGAAGGAAATTGAGCCAATCAAGGGGCAGCTTTGAACTTAATGCAACCTGTTTCCTCTGCAAAATGATGGGCAGAAGGCAAAGAGGGAGAGGTCCGTGGACATACAGTCCATGTCTGCTACTGTGTTGAAGAGCTGTGTGGAGAGCGAGGAGATGGATCGCCTGCTGCTTCATGACTGGCCACCAGAGGTGCCGGAAACATCATGACCTGCAGCAGGGAAAAGAGAGAGGGGAGGTGAGATGGGAGAGAGAGGTGAAAGTGGAGCGAGAGAAAAGAGGAGAGTGAGAGAAAGGAGAGAGAGGATTGTGTGTAGAGTCTTGGCTCCCACTGTAAGGGCTGTTGAATTTAGGGTGAGGAGTGTCTTGTCTAGGGGATTGCAGTGGATAACAAAATATAAGCGTATCCTTTCTTTCTCTTAACAGTCTCTCTTGGCAGACTGCATCATACATGGTCATGTGTTTTACAACCAACATTTTACTTTCCTCATTTTCAAATCAGAAACAATATCTTATCAAAGTTCCTTGTGAAAAACACAAATGGGCTACTCATTTTATATCAAAGACAGAACAGGTTAAAGGAGTTAAGAGGAGTTTTTCAGTCCGATTTTATTTTAGCGGCACCTGTGGACAAAAGCGGCAGTGTTTTCCCAGAAAGACGACTGCATTTCCCATGAGCACCACTGCTTCCTGTCGTAAATATCTCTTGCCTAGCCCAGCATTTGTTTTGGAAGCAAGCTAAAATACATCCCCTCAGGGTGTAGGTAAACAGGAACTGCCGGTGTGAATCTCTGAAAGCTCACCAAACCCTCCCTCTTCCGCTTGGTGCTAATTAGTTTGGACCGGGGAATTGTATTGATCCGTTTGGTTAATTGTTGATTTAAGTGAGCGATCCCACAGGCCTGCTCAGTACACGGCTACAGTTACATGCCGACCACAGACTGCATGATGTAACTCTTATATACCAACACATGTTAAGCTCTCTGTGCATGAGTCTGTGTTAGCATGATATACTCTGGTTAGCATGACATTCCCTGTGTTGGCATGATACACTCTCTCTGAAGAATAAATATTAAATGCTACAAGAGTATAATAGAAGCAGGCTACACATATACAAAATAAACAGGTAACAAGACTATACAGTAAGCATTCTGGTTAGAGCATTGGACAAGTGATTCAAAGGTTGCTGGTTCAAGACTGAGACTGACACAATCACTGCCTACCCTTGTGCCCCTGAGCAAGGTACTTAACCCCAATACTATCTCAAAACATAAGTTCCTTTGAAAAGTTTCCACTAAGTGAACGAATTGTAGATTGCATCCCCAGCTGTCTTTAGCCCTATACTCTATGAGATGTGAGGTGAGGTGAGGTGACACTGCACACCTGGTAAAAAAGTGAGCAAGATATGAAATATAAAGATGAAATATAAAGGTCTACTCAACACACTTACTGCTCTGCTGTGAGAATCCGATGGCAGTCAGAATTGGCTCTTGAAAACATCACACTGCTGGAGAAAATGTGGTGAACGGATGAGAAACCATGCACAGGTTTTCGGGACATGCCCGAAACTGCAAATTGTCTGTATTTGTCAATCTGTTAGGGCAACTCAGGGTGTATGAGTGTTTATATATTTGTTTTATGTTGTTCCGTCTTGGTATTTTAAACTTATTTTATGTATGATTTCCTCCAGGCACTGTTTCCAAGGGGAATGTCTATGTTCCGTCACACAATTTTGCTCAATAAAACCAATAAGTTGAAAAATAGAATAGAAAAGACAAGAAAGAAAACACCACACAACTAGGTGTGTTATGGCTACCTCAGATTTCTCTGCAGACATAATCAATTCATCAGATGGTATTATGTGTGTCTGGGTTTTCTTGCGGGCCCAGACAGTGTAGTGGAGGGAGATATTCTATCTGCTCTTGGCATCACATTACTCTGTGAGGAGGTCCGTGGGGAAAGGGCTACTCTAGGTGCTCAGAGTCCCCCTATCAAGTTTTTAAAAACAAATGAAATTTGACCACTCTGGGCGGTATGACATTTTTACTATCGTTATGATTGTTCAATTATTCAGAGCTCCGAAAGTGGCACACAATGCTTATAACCAAGACTTTCACGTGCACGCCCTCGCAGAAACACAGGAAAAACTGCTCCACTGAGTCTTAAAAACATGGACATACAACACTATTGAACACTATAGAAAATGGACAGAGTAGTGACAGAGAATATACGCTTTTTATCACACGTTAGACAAATGTATCTTCAAACAACATGAGCAAACTGTGTGTATGCGCTTGAGGGATTCCAAAAAGGAGAATGCTAGCTTGATCGGTGTTTGTGATGCAAGTGTATTTTGCTGTGTGCCAGTCAGCATTATCACAGATGATATGGAGGAATTTATGATTGGAGAGATGGCATGATAAATATCCCTACATTTCCTTCTCAGTTACAAGCAAATGAAAGCATCACCAGGCTTATCTGGTATTCTCTGTCAAGGACCAGGGCTCTGAGAATTTGTGCAGAAGATCAAAGTCGCAGCCCTTCTTTGGTTGGTGACAGCAGCACCAGACCGTCTGCAAACAGTAAATATTCGACTTCTGTGTCTACTAGGGGGGTGTCAGGTGCTGCAGACTGTTCTAATTGCTTTGCCAATGCCTTCATGTATATGATGAAGAGGATTGGACTCAAGCCGCACCCTTGTCTCGCCCACTGGCTTTGGGGAAAGTAAAGTAAGGTTTGTATGTTTGTTTGTTTTTTATTAACAGCACACTTGTTGTTAGTGTATATTGAATTCATGATGTCATAGGTTTTTTCCTCCAACACCACTTTCCAATAAAGCAGACCCTTGTGCCAAATTGGATCGAAGGCTTTTTTGAAATCAACAAAACAGGAGAATCATTTCAATTAGGATGCTGAGGGTGAAAATAATATGATCTGTTGTACAGTACAATAATTTGGTAAGAAGCCAATTTGGGATTTGCATTATTTTCAATGAGGAAATGTAGGAGTCTGTGGCTGATGATCATACGGAGGATTTTCCCCAGGTTGCTGTTGACACAGATTCCACGGTAGTTATTGGGGTCATATTATTTGTCTCCTGTCTTCTGGAGCGGCATTATCAGTCCTTGGTTCCAAATGGTGGGGGAGATCCCAGAGCTAATCAGGACAATGTTAAAGAGTTTAAGTATAGCCAATTGGGATTTGAGGTCATTTCAATTTGGACGCGCGCGCACACACACACACACATACACACACACACACACACACACATGCAAGCGCACACACACACACACACACACACATGCAAGCGCACACACACACACACACAAGCGCGCACACACACACACACACACACAAACACAAATCATTTTGAGCCAGCTATTGAAATGGGAGCACACTATCTGAGTAAATGAGAAACCAATGGGGTTGATAGATGCACTGGCCTTGACTCCATCTACGCTACAGCAGCAACATTCTCACTTCACCACTTGCTGTTGGCCTTTTCATTCCCCAAAGGTGCTGCGAGACCATAATGATAATCATAACCCTATCTAATGGAACACTCTATCTCTCAGGCTGTGTGTGTGTGTGTGTGTGTGTGTGTGTGTGTGTGTGTGTGTGTGTCGGTGTGTGTGTGTGTGTGTGCTTGTGTACATGCTTTGGGTGTTTACTGTGTGTCCCTCTGTTTGAGTTGTGCCCCCCCCCCCCCCCCCCCCGGAGTCTCTCCCGTGGTCTGGTGTTCACAGCGTCTCTCCAGCAGCAGATGGCTGGTCCTCAGGTTGCTGTGTTAATTTACTCTGATAAAACAAGATGGAGACGCAGGGCGACCAGGGACCAAATATAACATGACCAAGCCTCAGGAGAGACTCGACACAGGAGAGACTCAGCCAGGCTTCCAGGGAGAGATGGCCCTCCAGATACAGAGCATCACATTTCCTTGTTATGTTGTTGCTCGCCAAAAGGCTTAAGCTACACCTGCACTCGGATGACCGAGATAGAAATTGAGCAAAGCCATAACATTCAAACTCTGTTGTTCTCACACCTGGTGTTTCTCAATGAGTAAACACAGATGTGTTAGCGAGAGGGAGACCAAAGGGCTGATTGCTGTATGTCTCTGTACAGTACTGCTAGGCGATACAAGGCCAACATGTCAAAGTGCTCTCTGTGGGAGCCGACTGCTAACTGGAGATAAATATGACTCAGAAATAACAATGCTATTCATTTTTCACGGCACCAACAGACACCTGGGGCTCGATTTGGTGGAGCAAAATTGGTTTAACCCGTTGCTTTTACCTCTTCAACCACACAATGCAAGAACCCACCCCTCCCTCTCCACTTCAAAAAAACACATCACGAATCAGAGCAGCTCAATTCTCATTTGACCTCAGTCACTCCATATTATTAACTCATAAAGACTCCAGGTATTGTTTTGGAGCAGCGACATCATCTCAGTCACTGTTTCATTCTGGTGTCTCAAAAACAGGCCTGCAGGCGGACTGAGCTCCCTATCACTCTCCATTCGCTGGTGTTTAAAACCACTTACCACCTTATCATCTCATCTCTCCTGCAGCTCTCCTGATCACTGGGGGCCATATATCTGTCCCTGCTCTTTCCCTCCCATCATCTCTCTTTCTTTCTCTCTCTCTCTCTCACTGCCTGTGCTCTGTTACTGTCCTTGCTCTTTCACATTGTTCCCCTCTTTCTGTTTCTCTCTTTCTGTGTCTCTCTTTTTCTGTTTCTCTTTCTTTCTTTTTCTTTCTTTCTGTGTCTCTTTCTGTGTATCTCTCTCTTTCTGTGTCTCTCTTTCTGTGTCTCTCTTTCTGTTTCTCTCTCTTACTGTTTCTCTCTACTTCGCTCTTTCCATCTCTCGCTCTCTCTTTCATTATCTCTGCTCTCTCTCTCTCCTCCTCTCTCCCTCTCTGTATCAGATGTTTACCCATGAGGACGTCTCTCTATGACAGCAACCCCCCCCCCCCTCCCAGCAACTGCGGGGGTCTCAGTGTCCCTTGGGTGACAGGACATGATGAAACGCTCTGCCATGCCACCGCTGAGATGGTTGATATGCCGCTCTGACCATGACTTGCTTTTATGTTGGAGTAGATAGATTCTAGACAGAGTATGCGAGTACAAGAGTGGGGACAATACTAACAAAGGATATAGAGGGAACTTTATAAAATGCAATTGTATGACACATCGGGAATGTTACTGTCCACAGAACTGTAAACACAAACGTTGTGATTCACCTGTTTCACGGTCGATTCGGTGTAAATTACTGTCTATGTCCATGAAACTGAAGAGTTTATCTCGGAGAGACAGAATAAAGTAGACTCCCACAAGCGGTGAGATAAACTAGACCAGATCGGATCAGACCGGACCAAACCGCATCAGAGCGGACCAAACCGCATCAGACCCGACCAGACCAGTACCAGATGGTAAATGGACTGCACTTATAGTGCTTTTTATCAAAAGCACTTTACCATTCACACACCAATGGCGGCAGCTGCCATGCAAAGTGCCAGCCTGCTCATTGGGAGCAATTTAGGGTTGGGTGTCTTGCCCAAAGATACTTCGACATGTGGACAGGAAGAGGCGGGATTCGAACCGCCGACCCTACGATCATTGGACGACCAGCTCTACCTCCTGAGCCATAGCTGCCCCACTCACAGTACAGTACCTTCTCCTCTCACTAACACCAAGCATATCCTCATATTGCATATCCTCATATTGCATATCACACATAGACTTACTGCTGCCACGTGTGGTTTATATGTTGTGTTTAATAAATCTGATGTATTTGTTGTACTGAATTGGTTTTGCATTGATTAGGACTATACTGTAAATAGGAAAATGTTCCTAATTAACTATTAATAATTACTACTATATTAAAGCAATACATAGCGTTTTCTCAGTTTTTCTCGGAACTGCGCCCCCACAGGCTCTGCGAGTAAGTGCACTGTCGTACTGTCGTAACGTTATCAGATTGTCTTTTTCTTTTTCTGGCTTCCTCCGTGATGTTTCGCTTCAGTTTTCTCACCTCCGTCATGATATCATTGAGCTAAAAAACACATGATATCCATAGACGCCCGGGGGCGCAAGTTTTAAAAGGTTATAAATGTCAATGTATTATTATTCTGAGTAAACTCTTTGGACGATTCAGCTTACTTCTAATCTAATTGGAGAATTAGCACCAGACATGTTTGTAAAGGTCCAAATATCGCAATGTATTGCTTTAATATAATTAATAATATAATGCATTGACTTCTATAAATAATATAATGTATACTTATAATGTAAACTGAATAACGTTTTGATTGATTGATTTGTTGATTGATTGATTAATTGATTGATTATCAGTTCTTAATTACCAGGACCATCATAATCTGATTTGTTCTCATAATCTGTCTCTTCTCTGAAACAGGTACAGTCCTAGAATACTGCACTCTCTCAACTGCATACAACAGTTTTGACTACAGATAGCATCTACATTTCCTTTTTGGGAGACATTCTTTTTTGAGCCCGTTTGATTCAGCGGTTGGCAGGGTTTTGTATTCTCCAGTCTCTCAGGCTGCTGGAGAACAGGTCCCAGGGTGGGTGATGCCTCACCATTACCACGTCGGTTCACAACAATAATTACTTTGTGCTCAACCATGAACAAAAATAATTTAGTTTTGCTGTGTGAAATCTGATCCCTAGGGTCTCAGAGATGAACGGAGAGGTTGATGAGAGACCGGAGGGACCGGACACACACACACGAGCGCGCACACACACACACACACACACACACACACACACCTAACTGCAGGAATTGCCTCAGGGCAACATGTCGTATCTGATACAAAACAACCTGGCAGGGAAGAATACATGCTATAGCTGACACTTTTACTTCTACAGTGACTTCTACAGGGACTATGAGCACAGTCCAGGGAAGAATAAAGTCAAAGTCAAATCAAAGTCAGCTTTATTTGTCACATACTACATCATACAGGTACAACGAGTATAGTGAAATGTTCTTCCGTTAGCTACTAGATTGCAGAGTGCACATATTGCTTAGTGTGTGCACAATCTAGGAGTGTGTGGGAAAAGGGCGGATGTTCAATAAGGCACAGAACGGCACAATATACACTACACACAATATACACTACACACAATATACAGTACACACAATATACAGTACACACAATGTACAGTACACCATACAGGGTGTATAAAAAGCTCATGGCCACACCCAGGACGGCCATGAAGGCACGCAAACCTCTCCCTCTCCTCGTGGTCTCTCTACAGGCAATTCAGAACCACGGCCAGCGACCCTTTCAGCACCTCGGACAGCGAGGGCAGGTAGTGAACGGCGTCTACCCGCCATTCCTAGTTGCCAAGGCGACCCTACAACCGAGCTGCCCCCAATCACCAGATCAACAATCAGACTGGGGAAGCCTCAGCTGGAGCCTCTCACCTAATGAGAGAGAACTCCTCAAAACTCCAGTCAGAGAGCCCAGGAAGACAGGCAGGGACTCAGTGAGTAGGTGCCTCGCGTTCTGTTAAAGCTTCACTAGCGTTATTCTTTTCGTGTGTCTCGCCAGATAAGGAATCCAGAGTAGCCAGACAAAGCCAGGGTCAGCTCGGCCATTACGCAACAACAGGCAATCGCCGAGGGCCCCAGAATGGTTATGCCCCGCACCCCCTATTATTTTTGGTCAATAACATTGAGTCCAGTCCCAATGTCCACCCTTACGGACTGGTGCCATGTCATTGTTCCAACACTGCATTATTCCAACCACTCGATAGTCAAATATGTCAAAAAGCCAAGAGTGCGTAAAACATGCTCATGGGCAGATTATGTTTCGTGCAGATATTAACTCAAACTCGCACAATATAAATCCTCACACACAAATTCAACAACCGAGAGCGATACAGGCTGCTGAGGGCGTATGGACCACTACTCACTTCCTCCTCGCACGCAGTTCAGCTCTCCTCGCGCGTACTTGAGTTCTACGCCCTACGCTTATGATATCTCCATGACTGCTGGATTGTTTCCACTGTAGCGCCAGCTAACATCTGCCTGGTTACCGTTAATGGAACATACTGGAACACATTACGATCTCAAAGGAGTAGTAGCCTCAATCACACAGGGAGGATGGATATGTGTGTTGGGGTTTGAGGCTGGTAGGTGGAGGTAGGACCCAAAAGCAGACGGCAGGTTCAAAAAATAAAGTTTAAATAATCAAAAATAAACAAGGAACACTGGGAGGAACACCAGGAGGAAATGCATTAACATTGACAATGAACCGACAGAGAACAAAGGAAACAGGAGGGCATAATATACTCTGGGAGAACAATCAAGGAACAACGTACAGGTGTGCAACAAGACATAACGAGACAGGTGCAGACAATCACCCAGACAAGGACATGGAGGGATACCAACAAGACACCTACACAAGGACAGAGGGAACCAGGACACAAGGGAAGAGGACAGGGGACGAGGCTAGGACTAGGAATGGGACAGGGCAGAAAACTAGGGGAAACTAGAGGGGGGAGCTAGAGGGCTAGGAGTGGAGAGGGACTGGAGTGATGAGGGACTAGTGAGGGACAGGTGTCTAGAGCTGGGGCTGGGAGGACACAAACCAACACAGACATAGAAGACAAGACAACTAACACAAGACGAAACACATGGAGGCAGATCAAAACCAGGTGACAACGTGAACAATGTGCTAAAGTCTCTGGGGGCAGTGCAGGGGCCGTCACTGGGAGGGGAGGTGCTCAGGGTCCAGGGGGCACAGGAGGTCAAGGTCAGGAAACCAGGCCGGGAACAGTGGGTGAGAAGGGCGAACCAGGGGTCCGGGGCAGGGGCGAGGGTCTGGACCAGGAGCGAGCAGAATGAACCAGGGGTCCGGGGCAGGGGCGAGGGTCTGGCCCAGGAGCAAGCAGAATGAACCAGGGGTCCAGGGCAGGGGCGAGGGTCTGGACCAGGAGCAAGCAGAATGAACCAGGGGTCCGGGGCAGGGGTGAGGGTCTGGACCAGGAGCAAGCAGAATGAACCAGGGGTCCGGGGCAGGGGCGAGGGTCTGGACCAGGAGCAAGCAGAACGACCAGGGG
This sequence comes from Borostomias antarcticus, assembly GCF_949987555.1. Lineage (NCBI taxonomy): Eukaryota > Metazoa > Chordata > Actinopteri > Stomiiformes > Stomiidae > Borostomias > Borostomias antarcticus. Next base: position 17,813,400 of record NC_140251.1, read on the forward strand.
TCCAGGGCAGGGGCGAGGGTCTGGACCAGGAGCAAGCAGAATGAACCAGGGGACCGGGGCAGGGGCGAGGGTCTGGACCAGGAGCGAGCAGAATGAACCAGGGGACCGGGGCAGGGGCGAGGGTCTGGACCAGGAGCGAGCAGAATGAACCAGGGGACCGGGGCAGGGGCGAGGGTCTGGACCAGGAGCAAGCAGAACGACCAGGGGTCCGGGGCAGGGGCGAGGGTCTGGACTGACCCTTATATATATATAGCCCATGTTAAGGGCTTGTCCGCTCTCCTGCTTGTGAGGCGGACACGTTGACAGCTGCGCCAAAATAGAGGTTCCTTCTTGGAGGGACCATTTGCACTGCTTTAAGGAGTGAGTTTAACCAACCACTCGTTACCACTACTGGGACTCACGAGGACACTTTGTCACTCGGTTATATAAATGTGAATTTTATATATAAATGTGAATTTGATCAATCATCCATGGTGAAGCTGGATGAGTTTGCCAGTAGATAAGTTTACCTAATCCTAATAACTACTACTAACTGTCCTAACTAGTCTGTAGAGAATACATGGTATAGCTGGCACTTCTACAGTGATTTTCAATCTGAGCACAGTCCAGGGAAGAATGCATAGCTGACATTTCTATCCACAGTGACTTTCAATATAAGTGCTTACTGAGTGATGAGTACTTGGCCCCTGCTATAAAGAGTTCAGGCCAATCACCTTGAAAGTGGGCACACCATATGAACCTAGCCACCTTTCAGTCTGTCTCGTATTGTGCTCAGAGGGTTCTCTGTTCCTGAGGGACTGTTCCTGACTACAGGTATGTGCCTCTATCAACGGAATTCGAGGCCTTGGGGAGAATAAGGAGGTGGTGTTCTCCTTTTTGTCGTTGAAACCACTAATGCACCTCATGGCCAACGATAACGGGATCGATCTATATATTGCCCTCTTGGAACATAAATTTGTACCGATACTTTTAGAGGCACTGCTGACATCGTGTCAAATAACTCAATCCAGTCTTGAAATCTTTGAAGACATTTATTTAACTGTCCTTAATAATCAATAAGGAGAACTTGTGCAGACCATCAGTATTTCTAATATATGCATTGAGAGAGAAATTATACAGGTGGTGTCAAAGTTTCTCCCTGACCAGGGCCGTCCCAGTCTGAGCCAATTAGATAAAACAGACATACTGAGTCATGAGTGGTACAAAAAGGATCAACAAGTCAGGACACAAGCTTTTCAATTCCCTCAGAATATGAAACAGGCCACAGCGCCCTTGTCAAGGGCAGGACAGAGACAGTAGCTGTGGTACAGATATAACTCATCCCTGACTGTGAAGCAGGCATAAGCAATAACATCCACACATGGATGAGATGAAGAAATAACCTGAACGCTTGAGAGGAGACAAACACAGACCTCATTGCGGTCATCACAGGTAGAAGACCCCCTCACAAACACACACACACACACACACACACACACACACACACACACACACACACACACACACACATACAGTACTGTATGCACAAATGCACACGCACACACAGAGACACACACACACACAGTCTCGGCACAGTACTACCTGCCCACATACACTACGTGCCGTTGGCTGTGTTTCCGTTCATCTGTAGGTTGCTCTCTTCGAAATAAGCAGAACGGTCTCATCGTAGAATTACGGCAGGACACGGATGAAGCCACTTTGGAAATGTGTGTTCCTCTGACAAACTGCTCTCACGTCTTCCTTTTCATCAGCAGCCCTGATTTGCTATGCATCAAAGCCACACTCACTCCATGCCAACAAGCATGTTAATTCATTAAGCGTCGTCCCCCCCCCAACGAGCAGAGCAAGATGCCGTATGAAATTGGATTTCCAGAATCGTATGATCATAATTCACAGTCTGTAATTGGATGCCGCACACAGATTGTTGCCTGGCCCACCTTTGTAAGATGAAGCTGGCAGACCAGCAGCAGCTGGTCCAGAGTACAGCCCCGGGCTCTGCACATCATCCACCCAGACAACCGTTCACACCTGATCACTTCTGATCATAACTGGATTACCATCATGTGTCTCCAAATCACCATACATGGTTTGACAATCCATACATGCAGAGTGAAAGACAATAAACATCCTTGAATCCCTGAGATCAAATCCATAGTCCATAGTTCTCCCTTCATAGTGTTTTATATCACTTTGTAATTACAGTAATATAACCAGTATGTTCGCTGTTATACAACTAATAGTTCCTGTCACAGAACCGGATCGGTAAGTTTGGCATTGTGTATTTTTGCCCTGTACCTAGCCACATCGACGTAGCCATGCCGGTAATGGCCATAATACTAACAGTCTCCTGGGCCGATAGAAACTCAACTGCAAGCTCTCTACTGCCCCACTGTACCGCGCTGGATATCCATGGTGCGCTGCTGTGTGTGCGCTCAGCAGAACGATTGAAAAGTAGCCCATGGATTAGTAATCATGAGGCGGGGCACCTGGGGACCGGGAGGTTTAAGTACTGTGCTCGGTGTCACCATGTCTCGTATTTTTATCCCTGCTTCGCTCCTCTGACCAGTCCCCACAGAGGCAGATGCTGGGAAATGGAGGAGATGAGGAGGCCAGGGGTGGAAGAGGAGGAGATGCAAGAGGTGGGGGGGGGGGGCGGGGGAGTGAAGAGAGCAGAGAGGAGGGCTGTGTTGGTGGCTGAGGTATCAGATCTTCAGATCATTCCCTTAAAACCCTGAAAAGCGAGGAGGCAGGATGTGTGTGTGTGTGTGTGGGGGGGGGGGGGGGGGGGCATGACCCTAATGGTTAGCTAATCTCACAGGACTACCATCCAGAGCTGGAGACTTCAAACGGTTATGTGTTCCAGTTAATGACAAGACTAAACACAGCCTGTCTAGCATCTTTAACAACATTGAAGGTCTCTGGAAAAAAAAAAAAAGGTTTCCAGGTAGAATCGCAGGTCCGAATGAACAATTTGGGGGTTCCAAAAAGCACATTATGGTCCTGTTGAAGGGTTTTGTTGAGAGAGGGTGGGGTAGGAGGAGAGATGCGTGAGGGAGGAGGAGGAGGAGGAGGAGCGAGGAGAATATGAGTCATGTGGTCTTCTCCCTCTATTACACAAGAAAAAAAGTTTGCATCTGATATCTACAGTAATGATTCTTCCTCCATCCCTCCCTCCATCCACAATCCCATATGACCCAGAGCCTCTGCAAAGAGGTATCGGGTATTCATCAGAGGCTGGTGCCTGGAACGCACGCTCTCCAGCCACCAGTGACATCATGACAGGAGCTCTTAGATGGGATGGAAATCTGATTTGTCCTCATAAAACTTTCAGAGCCTTATCTGTGACTTGCCCCACAGAATTAGGAACATGATGGGCGCTGAGGGTGAGGAGGAAAAGGGTCCGTTTTCTAAACAGAGGGTAGAGGAGAGGGTTGGACGGGGGTTAAAAGAAGTGACACCACATGTGCAGCTCTTTAAAAAACCTGAAACTGTATAAGAGAGTGACAGAGAGAGAGAGGGGGAGATGATGTGTAGGGGAGGGAGGGAGGGAGGGGTACCTATTTTCATGTATAATTGATGTCTTATCAGGAGTCCTGCGCTCCCCTATGAGCAATTCTGGTGATAAGGGTGACTGACAGGTCTGATGGGTCCGTGCCCCTGCTGTCTCCTGGCAGCTGGTCTTCTCTGGAGAGAGACCAGGCAGGATGACATCACAGGCTGCACACTATTACAGCAATTAAGAGAAAGACAATTAAGAGAAAGATAATTTACATAGATGCATTTAATATGCATAGCTGCCTTATTTTATTTGACTTGTTTGATTTAATACTGTTATTCATGATCTAGTGAGTTAATAAGCGAAGTGTAACTAAATTTCCCATAGTGCATTGCGAGTTGCCCTTTCATGGTGTGTGGTGGCCCGCTGTAAAAGATGAGATGCTGGTTTTTCCTCTGAGTAAAGTTTCACAATAACTCCGTTGTCGACCTCCATTTATTTTGCACGGCTAGTTGGATTATTATAACATTGTTTGGTGCCGAAACCCGGGATTTCTAGTCTGCAAAACGACAAAAGAAAATGGAAGAAGAACGACTGGACCGATTGATGAGAAGACGTGGAGCGGTGCGTGGAGCTACAACGAGACTCCTGCAAACTCTCGACACGGAGCTAACCCAGGACAATGCAGATGTCGGATGTTTGCTTGAGTTATTGGCAAATGTATCTGCTAAGGAAGCAACATTGCTGGATTTAGACCATGGAATTTAAGAGAGAATTGCTACGGACAATTTGGAAGCAGAAATAACAAACACCGAGGAACACAAGGAACGAGTCATCACAATGAGGACACGAGCACAGCGATTTGTGCAGGCTCGTGACAACGTGAGTAGCCCAAGGAGAGGGCCAGGGGAGAGAACCCCAATTCAGAACTCTGTTAAATTACCCAAGCTAACTATTGATAAGTTTAATGGAGATGTAAGTTTATGGAGGGACTTCTGGAACCAGTTTGAGACGGCTATTCACAAGAATGAGACTGAGAAAAACAGAAAAGTTTACCTATCTGAAATCATACCTCTCTGGCGCTGCAGCTAAGACAATTGCAGGACTGATGTTGACGGACAGCAACTACGACCATGCACTCGAAATACTACGTGACAGATATGGCAGAAAAGACATTGTAGTGAACGCGCACATGACAAGGTTGCTGAATCTAACCACTGTGAAGAGAGCGTCAGGATGTAGTTGCTTTGAGACAGCTCTATGATGAGTGTGATATCCAGATACGCAGTTTGGAGTCACTGGATGTTGTATCAGAGACGTATGGCAGTTTGCTCTGCCCAATCCTGCTGAAGTTGATACCCGAGGAGATAGTTCTGCAGTACAGTTGGCAAAGGTGAACGAGCGATGAATGGCAAGTTGAAGATGTGATGAAATTTCTCCAAAATGAGATCCTCAGCCGAGAGAGAACCATGCAGGTGACCAGAGGTAATAAGGAAAGGGATAATCAGAGCCACCATACGCCATTTAAAGGAACTGATCCAACTTTTGAGCTGAAACAGAAAAGGCCGAGCCTGCCATCAGCTGTTGCTTTGCACACTGCCAGCCAGAGAACACAGAATTGTGTAATAAACACGATAAACAGACGACTAAGCTGAGAGTGGTGTTTGATGCCTCGTCACATGAAGAGAACTGCCCCTCCCTGAACAACTGTCTGCTGACAGGTCTGAATCTCAATCCTGACCTGCTCGGAATATTGATCCGGTTCAGACTGCATGAAATTGCATTCATGGCAGACATCAAGAAGGCATTTTTGCTGATTTCTCTCGCTGAGAAAGACCAAGATGCAGTGAGATTTCTGTGATCCTCCCGAGTTGTTTGCAAACCACATGGCCCAGGTTTATCCAATGGGGGCCTCACTTGATAGAAAGTGGTGAATATTGTGGATGATCATTGGTTTATTATGTCTGAGACTGATAGACAGCTGAATCCACCAGTGGGGAATTCACATGGGGAAAGCTCCAACCAATGGAGATTCAGAGAAGGCGGCATATGCTGCCTTCAGGAACAAATCATAAATGCTGTAAATCTCAAGACATGAAACAGACGTCTTTTACACAAAACAACGGTGTAAAATTATGTAAATATGATTTCTGTGCATGATGATATGGCTGAAAAATCTATAAAAACGTACGACGCCTGCGCCGCCGCGGGCACAGACTCCAGAGGGATAAAGCAGATTAAAAACTGTTATTTTTCAAATTCTTGTACTTGTGAAATAAGCATATGAATTCATAATGCTTATCTTTATCGACCATTTTCTTAAAGTTAATTTTTTTCAGTACCTGACGTCACTCGGTACCTGCTATCTCAACTTCCAGGGCAGGTGCATTCACTAAACTTTACATACTGATTCTCAGATGTATTCTGCAAATAAATATATACAGCTGGAATTGTGAATATCTTGTTGTCTTTTCATTTTAGGTTGCATTTCCTGTCTAAAAATACACCTAACAATATTTTCAATGTGTGTATGCAGTATTTTTTCTATATCTCTTGAAACTAAGCTTGTATTCACAAACCCAGCTGTAAATATTTAAGTTTTGAGTATACAAAGTTATAGTTGGACTGATTGTGAAAATAACACATGCAGGGGAACAAGATAAATACAAATAAATGCTAAGGTCCTAGTGTTCCCCTTGTTCCGGTGCCAGTGGAAACAACCCCACAACTCGTGCTTTCTCCTGGCGAATAGACTCTAAGAATCAAATTTGGAGTGGAGCAGAAGGCCGAAAGCCAAAGTGCCAGCGAGCAGTTTGAAAAAGAAACATTTTGTTGTTCATACAATGCAAGCTGGATCCACTAATGGAGATGGCAGCATTATATTGAGTATTTGATTTGCGTTGACTGTTTTAGCTGTGTCAAAGCGGTGGAGAAAGGTCTAATTAATAAAGATAGATAATGTTAGCTGTCTAAACTCCATCCACAAACAAGGGCTTTTTTCAAAAGTTGAAAACATATTCCGCCTAGCCTATGCCTCTTTATCTGAGAGAACATTTTCCAATAACTGCTGGTGTTAGGCTACAATGTTAGGCTAGCCTAGGCTAATAGGGAGAACAGAATATGCTATCCTAGGCTAATAGGTCATAAATCAACAACAATAAAGACTTGACGATGGAATAAAAAACGATGTTTTTGCTTGGTTCTCCTTATCACCCTGACCCAAAGCCTACATGAAACTAGGCCTATCTATAGCAATACAACACAAGCCAGTGCAGTCTGCGGGACTGTAGCCTAAGCACACGACCTCATCATCAGTCCCTCCAACCATTCCATATATGGGCTTATTAATTTCACTGCCGCTACTTTGCCGCCGCCAGCAACCAGCACGATAAAGAACGCTCGTGAGTCATAACACACTGCCAGTTAGGCCCACTCACAACCAGCGCTCGAGACGTGCGCTGAGGAGAGATGCTCACCATAGGACTACTGTCACTGACTCGCGGGTCAAATGCTAATGTTTAGAGTCAGCATCAGCCAAGGCCGTTTGAAATAAACTTTTGTCGCTCATTCAATGCGAGCTGGATCAACAAATAGAGATAGCCGTGTCAATGCGGTGGAAAAGGGACAAATGAATGAAGATGGATAACGTTAGCTGCAAGTATGTCTAAACTCCAAAACAAATCTCAGTTGCTTCGCCTGAGAGAACATTTTCCATTGTGCGCTGACATGGATAGGCCTAAGTTGAGCACAACCGAAAAAAGACGGACACCTCTCATGCATGTTCATGGTAATAGTTTTTATAATCGTGACATTGATGCCCCAATGGGACCTTTATCAGTGCCAACCCAGAGAGAAAGTTCAATCCGGCGTTCCTGATGTTGATATGAATACAGCTCAGTCAGTAATGCTGACAAATCCATCTTTCCATGGATTTGTCCAGGGCCGTGCCTGTTCTGTGCGTGCCTGTGTGCCCGTGCCCACACAACTCATGACAGATTCATTATAAAGACCATTGTTGTGCCTCATTACATTTTTCTTAAATGCACTAAATAAATGAATTTACTCATACAATAGGCTACTTGACAATAGGCCTAGTGGGAGCAGCAAATGACAGATAAGTGTGGACCTGGGGAAACAACTCCGATTCCCAGAAGACATTGTGGAGACCACCCTGGAGACCGTACATTGTGCTGGTATAAGTAGCCTTAAAGCAAGTGGTGATGCTGGAGCTAGCGGTGCCCTGGGAAGAGCGTATGGAGGAGGCTAGTGCTTGGTGTATGCCCAGCGAGAGGCTTTGCAGGGAAGTCACTATGCGGGGCCTATGACCTCCTGGGCATCACTGGAGCGCGTAAAAGACAAACCATCAGCAGAGCTTCAGAAGCTGCAGAAAAAGTTTCTAGATGGCTGTGGACATTTCTACATTTCTGACATGCTCACTGAATACAAACCAGTCAGATCCCTTAGATCGTCAAGTAAAGCTCTGCTCACTATTCCCAAGGTTAATTCTAAATCAGCTTCTGGTGCCTTCAGCCATTATGGTCCAACTATCTGGAAATCCCTACCACATGAATGAACATCTGCTACAACTATGTCTTCTTTTAAAAACAGGCTAAAACATATCTCTTTGCACAAGCTTTTAACCTCTAAGTTTGCTTTATAATCTTATTGTCCCTGTATTGTAATTGTGTTGTCACGTTTTATGTTATCTTACATGATTTTATATTTGTAATACATTCTTATTTTAATGTATAATGTCTTTTTATTCTTGAAGCACATTGAGTCTGTGCTTGTCGCATGAAATGTGCTATGCTATATCAAATAAACTTGACTTGTGGATCAGGTCTGCTGGCCGGGAATTTGCAGTCACTAAATGGTTAATTCATGAAGGCTCCTGCCATTACACGCAGTTCTATAATTGGTATGGCCTACTTCTTTGCCTCCATACTCCGTAACATTGCTAACAGTGGAGTTTGTAGAATAATTATTTTATCTAAAGTCTATAGGATTTGCCAAGGTTTTCTCAAAGAGGTCAAGTCTGGTTTATTGAGAAAACATACGAGCGCAAGGACTTCCAGGATAACGCACGTGAGTGGCATCCAGCAGAAGTGCCGCAGTCTGGTCTTGCGCTGCCTTATATTTAAAGGAATACACAGGTATGACGCTTCCAGGGATGTGATTGGCTAACCTATCTGTACACGTCATAATAAATGGCATACGTCATCAACAGTGGTTAAGAGTTGAGACACGTGATATGAGAAAGAGCGGTAAATCTTGCAGGGACAATAGAACAAAGAATGGTTATTCAGGCCAGACAAAGTCTAGGTGTGTTGACCTCCTGAAGAGATGTCATCTTGTCATAAATTAGGTTAGCACAGCTATGTGAAAGGTTGAGGGAGGTGGTGAATTACAAGGGAGGTGGTGAAACTAGAATTCTCTATGACAAGTTAAGCCCTAACTTCAAGCTCTGTAGCTAGCTTAGCTTCCATCTTCCCTGTAAACCTTTGCCTCAATTGTTATTGAGTGGAAGGAAAAACATAACAACTACAACATTCAGTTCTAATGTTTATGAAATATATGATGTACGTTATATATTTGGACCTTTCTTTTCCTACAGTTATCGCTAAGACATTCCGTCCGAGTCCTCAGCCAGAGGCCTTCAGGCATACACACACACATGGACTGAACTCACGGACTCAGAAACACACACACACAAACCACATCACACGCACCCACCCCCCCCCCCCCCGCCCTCCCCCCCTCGCCCTCCCCCCCTCTCCCCTCTCATTACAGTACAGTGTTGTCAGGATATTGGCCGCGCAGATTGTATGGCTGCTTGTCGAGGCTGGCTGCCTGTATGGTAATTCCCTTCCCCCTCCCCTCCCCTGGTAACTGTAACTGCCTTGTACTGTATTTTGTAACTGCCTTTATTTTGTATATCGTAATTGCCTTTTATTTTGTATGTATTGCATTTTGTATGTCGCTCTTTCTTCCTTTTTATGTGTTATTTGTATTGTAAAGCGCTTTGTGCATTCGTGCTGTGAAAGACGCTATAGAAATAAAACTTACTTACTTACTTACTTACTTACTTACTTACTTACTTACTTACTTACAGTTAACTTCAATGCTAAAGGCAGGCTATCTAGCTAGCTAGCTCCTGGTAGCATTGTAAGGTGCACTTTGGTTTAAGGGGTTGACCGTGTCAGTGGACCACATATATCCTGAGTATATCCTGCTACAGAACTACTGTACTTTTTTACAGGCACCAGGGGCGGACTTACCCATTAGGCAAAGGTGGGCAAAGGTTGCCTTGGGCCCACAACCTACAAAGGGCCCCATAAGCACCTCCTAAGAATATAGTTAAGAATTATTGTAATTAACTTTTCGCTAATAATTATTTATTGCTAAAAAATAATTAATGTAAAAAAATAATAATTTGAGTGTCTCAGTTGCGGTCAAAGAAAGTCAACTTTCCTGAATCAATGCAGACAGACACTTCATGCGGTAACCCGGGCATTCAAGAGTATCTTGAACTTGTAATGGAACAAATTACAGTATTACAGTGACCAAATAATTGAGATGGAGCCTCTAGGCTATACGTTACACTCAAACAAATAAATGGACTGTAAATGTGGGGTTTCCTAAGAAATGCTTAAAACTTGAAGGAACAGAACTGACTAGATAATCAGCATAAATAAGACTTTCCAGCTGAAAATAGTGGTAACACTTTATATTAAGGTCTTTGTAATAAGCGTTAGTTAATAGGTAATTAGGTCCTTACAAGATGCTTATTAACATTAATAGGTGTTAATAAGACATGTACTGTACATGTAAGTCTTAATACTAACATTATAATGTTTAGTGTCAGATTATAAGACATTTATAAGAGTTGTGTTAACAGTATTAACTGCTTAAGAACATGAATAAAAGCCGTATTAGTCTCTTATACATATGTATTATCTGATAATCATGCACTTATTGATATTTATAAGAAAGTTGTTAACATATTATAAACTGTTTAAGAACATTAATAAAAGCCTTATTAGTTTCTTATACATACTTATTGGCCATTATGCACTTAATTATGCACTTATTCATGGGCGCCATATAGTGAAGAAAAGTTAAGATGATTGAATTAATGAATTTGATTGGATTAATTTTATGATGCTGTTGTCAGATTCAATTAGGGATGTAACGATAACCAGTATAATGATAAACCGTGATTAAATGTGATTAAATTTATCATGATAAAATGATCATTAAAACCGTTTGATTTCCCCGCTTTTGAAAAACTCAATGTAAATACTGTCCAGCATCAGCCAAAGCTAGCACCAGTCTCAAAGATACGTTATACTATTATTATTATAGTAATATTTGGTAGTTTTAGAAAATTTCCAGCACATTTTACAATATCGCGATAATACTGATAACCGTGATAATTTTGGTCACTATAATCCTGATATAAAATGTTCACACTGTTACATCTCTAGATGCAATCACTTGTTTTATTTGTTTTATTAAATCTTTATTTTACCAGGGAAGTCCTATTGAGACAGAGGTCCCTCAATACAGCAAGCTATACAGCTACAATAGCATGCAGGCGGTGAGCTGCAAAAACATCTCAGACTTGACATCTGACACGCACAATCAATGCTGCCACATTGCGTTAACTGGCTGAACTTAGGTACAACTTTTGAACACGCTTCGCTCCATTTGAAGCATTTTTCCTACCATTGAAAAATGACTAAACACTTAAACTAAACATACTTTATTTAGTTGCCAAAAGCACAGTAGCAGTTCTCCTGACTATTCTACCTGAGAGTCTGAGAAAACAGAGCCACACAAGGCTCTGTGAAAAAAAGTCTGCAACAGTTCTTCTCAATATCCATAAAACCACCCACACAACATTAATCACTGCCTCCGCTTCACCCTCTCTCGACTCTTGCACATTAATCTTCATGCTCCCCCATTCCCCACAACTAAGTAGCCTACGGTGTGGGAAAAAGTGTTTCACCTTTACGTGTACAGTAGGAGAGTCTAGAGCACCAAGACTATCAAAATCCAAACACCATAAACCCTATCCAAACACCATGAACCCTCAACCTAACTCCTGACTGACTCTCCTGGTAATACTGTATGACCATTACACACAGTTGCTTTGCTTTGTCTTTGTCAACCATCTGCTCGTGGCTCCCTCTATCACAGCTTTGTCATGGAAGACAGAGACTGTGCACTCTCTCTGCATCCTCCTCTTAAACAAGGCATGGTGGGTAAAAAGCCCTCCCCGGTCCGCTCAGCACAGCACCAGGGTCTGGCCTGTAGGTCACTGTGGGGAGTAGGAAGACAGGAGGAGCAGTGGACCATAGAGAGGCTGCGCTGAACATAAAGTCATCAACATGATAGAGAGGAGGTTTTACTGTACTGTATGTGTTTACCTGTTGAGCAAATAAAGACGTCTACTCCTGAAAAATCTAATTACTTCGGTCGAAATGGGATATTGATGAACAGATTGATCAAACGCTGCATTATGGGATTGCTGTTGTATGATGGTATTAGAAAATGGTCGTACAGGGTTGACTGGTCTTTCATCTCACCCAGTGTCACATCTGCTATATCACTTACAGTACTGCTCCGCACAAAAACAAAAAAAAATCCCTGCGACCTCTTGATCCGTTCATCAGTGTTTGGGCTAAGGGTTGGGGGAGAGGGGAGACAGCTGAGAGGAAGGGAGGAGGTGGCTAAGGGTTGGGGGAGAGGGGAGACCGGGCAGACAGCTGAGAGGAAGGGAGGAGGTGGCTAAGGGTTGAGGGAGAGGGGAGACCGGGCAGACAGCTGAGAGGAAGGGAGGAGGTGGCTAAGGGTTGGGGGAGAGGGGAGACCGGGCAGACAGCTGAGAGGAAGGGAGGAGGTGGCTAAGGGTTGGGGGAGAGGGGAGACCGGGCAGACAGCTGAGAGGAAGGGAGGAGGTGGCAGCAGCAAAACGATTAAAGTCGAGAAAAAAGAGAGAACGAGGGAGAGCAGAGAGGTGGGGAGAGACCGTCAGAAACAGAACATGGCTGGTGGGGGGGGGGGGGGGGGGGCTGCAGGACAGAGAGAGGGAGAACCGACGTCAGTGAGAGAGAGAGAGAGAGAGAGAGAGAGAGAGAGAGAGCCTGCCCATATCGACATCTCAGCGAGAGTTTGGCTCCAGCCATGTCTGATGTCATGGTGGGCAGCACACTCCCCCCACCACCCCACCCCCCCGAGGGCCGTGAGTCCGCCGCCTCCGTTACTGTCGTGTAGGTCATCTCCATCGACCGCCGGGTTGGACGTTGCCTGCGAGGACGAGGAGCCCCATGCAGGGCCTCAAACCCTGATCTCCCTCTGGATCACATTGATCTGGCCTCTTCGGCCTTCAGCCAGTGTGGGGCTGGACAGCGTGGGGTGGTCTGGGGTGGTCTGTTCACCACGCAGTGCCAGATACAGTGCCAGACACAATGCTCTGCCATAATGAACAAAGACCATTCTTCTTGTGATTCATACAGGGTTGTAAAAAGGCCATCTGGAAAAGTCACAAGTTTGATTCGCAGTTTGTTTAATTTGTTTGTTGTCTAACAGAAAAGTCACATGTTTAAGTCCCCCAGGGCTGTTTTTTGTGCTCTGGGGATCTTGATAAAAACAAGCCAAAATGAAAGGTTACACTAATATACGGTCAGCTGTTCAGCAACCTGCCTGCCTGTGGAAATAAACCGTTACTGAGACAGGCGGTGTGTGATTTGATGCTCCGGTAACATTTCTGAGATGGAAGGAGCTGGAGCTGGAGCAAAATTGGTCAAATCAGAGCAAAAAGATTTCTATTCAGAATAGAGGGGAAAGTACATCACAAAAAGCCTGAAATATCAGTGATACCATATTCAAATTCACATTGTTTACATCACTTAATACAGTGACTAGCACCTCTCTGGGGAAATCATGATATAATGTTTTATGGGATCAATATAGGAGATACAGGAAGTTAAGGCCTTATATGTCTTCTACTGTATGCCAGGGACCAGAACCACATAGAGTAGCAGTATAGTCTTACTGATATAAAAACAAGAGCAGTCATATTGATCACAGCACTCAAGCAAGTCCAGACACCCCAGACTCCTCACAGGGTACCCATAACACTCCTGAGGCGTCTCTCTTCCGCTCTCTCATCTCTCTTTGTCCCTCTCCCTCTTTTCTCCCTTGTTTTTTCTCTCTCTCTCCCTCTCCATTTTCACTTGTCTCTTCCTTCCCCGTACACCTCCTGTTTGTTTCTTTCTTTCTCTCTCCCTGGCTCCTCTCCATCTTTCTCCAACCAGTCCCCCACTCCCCTATCTGTATCTCTTCACTCCCCTATCTGTATCTCTTCACTCCCCTATCTGTATCTCTTCACTCCCCTATCTGTATCTCTTCACTCCCCTATCTGTATCTCTTCACTCCCCTATCTGGATCTCTTCAGCACCCTATCTGTATCTCTTCAGAACCCTATCTGTATCTCTTCACTCCCCTATCTGTATCTCTTCACTCCCCCATCTGTATCTCTTCACTCCCCTATCTGGATCTCTTCACTCCCCTATCTGGATCTCTTCACTCCCCTATCTCTATATCTTCACTCCTCTATCTGTATCTCTTCACTCCCCTATCTGTCTCTTCACTCCCCTATCTGTATCTCTTCAGCACCCTATCTGTATCTCTTCACTCCCCTATCTGTATCTCTTCACTCCCCTATCTGTATCTCTTCACTCCCCTATCTGTATCTCTTCACTCCCCTATCTGTATCTCTTCACTCCCCTATCTGTATCTCTTCAGAACCCTATCTGTATCTCTTCAGCACCCTATCTGTATCTCTTCACTCCCCTATCTGTTTCTCTTCAGAACCCTATCTGTTTCTCTTCACTCCCCTATCTGTTTCTCTTCACTCCCCTATCTGTATCTCTTCACTCCCCTATCTGTATCTCTTCACTCTCCTATCTGTATCTCTTCAGAACCCTATCTGTATCTCTTCACTCCCCTATCTGTATCTCTTCACTCCCCTATCTGTATCTCTTCACTCCCCTATCTGTATCTCTTCAGTCTCATATCTGTATCTCTTCAGCACCCTATCTGTATCTCTTCACTCCCCTATCTGTATCTCTTCACTCCCCTATCTGTATCTCTTCACTCCCCTATCTGTATCTATTCAGCACCCTATCTGGATCTCTTCACTCCCCTATCTGTATCTCTTCACTCTCCTATCTGTATCTCTTCACTCTCCTATCTGTATCTCTTCAGCACCCTATCTGTATCTCTTCAGTCTCCTATCTGTATCTCTTCACTCCCCTATCTGTATCTCTTCACTCCCCTATCTGTATCTCTTCAGTCTCCTATCTGTATCTCTTCACTCCCCTATCTGTATCTCTTCACTCCCCTATCTGTATCTCTTCACTCCCCTATCTGTATCTATTCAGCACCCTATCTGTATCTCTTCACTCCCCTATCTGTATCTCTTCACTCCCCTATCTGTATCTCTTCAGTCTCCTATCTGTATCTCTTCAGTCTCCTATCTGTATCTCTTCACTCCCCTATCTGTATCTCTTCACTCCCCTATCTGTATCTCTTCAGTCTCCTATCTGTATCTCTTCACTCCCCTATCTGTATCTCTTCACTCCCCTATCTGTATCTCTTCACTCCCCTATCTGTATCTCTTCACTCCCCTATCTGTATCTCTTCACTCCCCTATCTGTATCTCTTCACTCCCCTATCTGTATCTCTTCACTCCCCTATCTGTATCTCTTCAGCACCCTATCTGTATCTCTTCAGTCTCCTATCTGTATCTCTTCAGCACCCTATCTGTATCTCTTCACTCCCCTATCTGTATCTCTTCAGTCTCCTATCTGTATCTCTTCACTCCCCTATCTGTATCTCTTCACTCCCCTATCTGTATCTCTTCTGTAAGAAGTGGATGGAAACGCACACCGACGTAGCCCAAGGAAGACAGTTAAAACAGGAGGAGTGGTTTTCAGTAAGTGGCTACACTTACAGCACGATCTCAGAGCAGAGGGTTGGGGTTGGGTTGGGGGGGAGCGGTATGGACGCAGGCCGGGAGAGCAGCCGGCCAGAGACACCAGACATGGAGAGATCCATTACAGCCGGTCTGCACGGGCCTGCTGCTGTAACGGAGTGTTGTTGTTGCTCCACACACACCTCTGTTTCCATATCGACCGTCATACAGTAAGCACCACACAAGCCATTATGAGGTGATAATTGCTGAATGATTAAGACTGGACGTGACCGCTTAATAGGAAGCGTATTGTTTCCCCCCCCCCACGTCCCTCGTGAGTTTGCGGTTGCTCTCTGAAAGTGGATATTCTCCACGCAGATTACTGCTGGAGTACCGGAGGACTGCGAGGCGTAGACAGTCTCTGAAACACAAACCGAGACGTGGCAGCAAGAGTACAGTGGTGAGTGATGACTGCGCCGCGGGAAGGGCCTCAGGGGATGAGCATTGGTTTACCTTACTGTAACTGTGCGTGTGGAGGGAGCCAATGTACAGGAACATGGAGGTTCCTTTCCTTCACAGATGAAGATGCTTTGATCTTTCCCAGGTGGTGAGTCATCCTATGTTCAGCAGAGCTTGAAAGGAGAGAGACTGTTACTCACAGAGCCACACAGACGAGCAACTTTGTAACTGGGTCGGATCATCAGAACAGCAAGAACTCTCATGGAAAAGACAAGACAACGGGAACCTAGTCTGGAGTCATAGAGGCGGAGCCAGAGCATTACCTTTCAAATCCAGCTGCATTTGAAGAGACAATCATGAAGGCTAATAAGCCTCCCTGCACAGCCCACTACCTGCGCGGGACAGTCACCCTCTGCGTTCAAAATCCGAACACATTCTCATTGGTGTCCACAGATATCATAGCTTCTTCCCAGAAGGTCTCCCTGCATCAAACAGGAATCATGGTTCTTCTATGTGAAGCCCAGAGTGGAGCGGAGAGGGAGTGTGGGGTGAGCCAGGCTGGGCTGGGCCTTGGCTGGGCTGGGCTGTATTGAACTATTTTAGGTGGTTCTGGACTGGCCTGGGCTAGGTTGGGATAGCCTGGGCTAGACTAGACTGGGCTGGGCTGGGCTAGACTGGGCCAGGCTAGACTGGGCTGGGCTGGGCTGGGCTAGACTGGGCTGGGCTGGGCTGGGCTGGGCTGGGCTGGGCTGGGCTGGGCTGGGCTGGACTAGACTGGGCTGGACTAGACTGGGCTGGGCTGGGCTGGGCTAGACTGGGCCGGGCTAGACTGGGCTGGGCTAGACTGGGCTGGGCTGGACAAGACTGGGCCGGGCTAGACTGGGCTGGGCTAGACTGGGCCGGGCTGGGCTGGGCTAGACTGGGCTGGGCTAGACTGGACTGGACTAGACTGGGCTGGGCTGGGCCAGACTGGGCTGGGCTAGACTGGGCTGGGCTGGGCCAGACTGGACTAGGCTGGGCTAGACTGGGCTAGACTGGGCAGGGCTGTATTGAGCTCTTTTGCGTGGTGCTGGGCTGGGCCATGCTGATCTGAGGTAGGCTAGATTGGGCTGTGGGGCACTAACATGCTTAGCTAAGCTAGGCTGAATGTCTCTTAGGTGCCAGATGTTTCTTTTATTTATTTATTTGGTAGCCAATACACAGCCAATACAGTACACCCGACTGGTGGTTGGTTCATTGCAGAGGGGGCGGGGACCTCATAGTGGGCCCCTATAGGTTGTATGGAGATGCAAGACAGATCCAAGGGGAAACTTATGGAGACGGAACGGAAAGAAATGCAGATTACAGGTTCTATTTCAGCACCATGGACAGTGCCACGGATTTATTATTTCAGCACCATGGTCGGATGGATTTGACCCACAATTTGCTCAAACCTCAGCCAGATAAAGGATGAAAAATACACTGCAGTCAAGTGAGACACACTTTTTTCTTCCGCGGTCAAGTGAGACGCACATTTTTTTTCTAAATTCAAAACCAAAATGGGGTGTGAGACATTTTGAGGCACATTTTATATTACGCTATCTCTCTCTCTCTCTCTCTCTCTTTCTCTTTTTCTCTCTCTCTCTGTCCCCCGGCACACAAACAAACATGCACACACACACACACACACACACACACACACCATGCATTAAGAATGCATAAGTTGCCACTGTGAAACATTTCCCCAACGACATTAATGTGGTGACTCTAGTGATGCCTAACCCCCCTCTGGGTGTGGTGAGTCCTTCCAACAGATAATCTTTAAAGCTGAGTTTTAAAGACCGTGCTGCAGTCCTATCAGTGTGTTTGTATGCAAGGTGATGGAGGAGCAGTGACAGGATGACACGATCTCATTTACCTGTAGTATTACCCCTGGGTCAGTAGCTCTGTCTCTCCCCTGTAGTATTACCCCTGGGTCAGTAGCTCTGTCTCTCCCCTGTAGTATTACCCCTGGGTCAGTAGCTGTCTCTCCCCTGTAGTATTACCCCTGGGTCAGTAGCTCTGTCTCTCCCCTGTAGTATTACCCCTGGGTCAGTAGCTGTCTCTCCCCTGTAGTATTACCCCCCGGTCAGTAGCTCTGTCTCTCCCCTGTAGTATCACCCCTGGGTCAGTAGCTCTGTCTCTCCCCTGTAGTATTACCCCTGGGTCAGTAGCTGTCTCTCCCCTGTAGTATTACCCCTGGGTCAGTAGCTCTGTCTCTCCCCTGTAGTATTACCCCTGGGTCAGTAGCTCTGTCTCTCCCCTGTAGTATTACCCCTGGGTCAGTAGCTGTCTCTCCCCTGCAGTATTACCCCTGGGTCAGTAGCTCTGTCTCTCCCCTGTAGTATTACCCCTGGGTCAGTAGCTCTGTCTCTCCCCTGTAGTATTACCCCTGGGTCAGTAGCTCTGTCTCTCCCCTGTAGTATTACCCCTGGGTCAGTAGCTCTGTCTCTCCCCTGTAGTATTACCCCTGGGTCAGTAGCTCTGTCTCTCCCCTGTAGTATTACCCCTGGGTCAGTAACTCTGTCTCTCCCCTGTAGTATTACCCCTGGGTCAGTAGCTCTGTCTCTCCCCTGTAGTATTACCCCTGGGTCAGTAGCTCTGTCTCTCCCCTGTAGTATTACCCCTGGGTCAGTAGCTCTGTCTCTCCCCTGTAGTATTACCCCTGGGTCAGTAGCTCTGTCTCTCCCCTGTAGTATTACCCCTGGGTCAGTAGCTCTGTCTCTCCCCTGTAGTATTACCCCTGGGTCAGTAGCTCTGTCTCTCCCCTGTAGTATTACCCTGCGTCAGTAGCTCTGTCTCTCCCCTGCAGTATTACCCCTGGGTCAGTAGCTCTGTCTCTCTATAACCGATCAGGAGAACAGGCTTACAGAGATGTAAACTGACTGGGTAATTTAGGAAAGGTGGAGGAGAGAGAGGGAGGGAGAGAGAGGGAGGGAGAGAGAAGGAGACCTTATTGTCATGCCTGGCCTTGATTCAACCTTACACATGAAGAACAATGAAATAAAAACATGACAAAGCATTGGTCATTTTTTCCCATTTATTTATAGAATAAGTCTACATAAATCATTGTTGGGTAGGTACTTAATTACATCAGTTTTTAGTTTATAGATGAGTAAGTCAACATAACACTGTACGTGGATTAAAGATGGTTTACATACACAGAGCGAAGGAGCGCTCCCTCACAATAACATGGCTTTGGACACACTGATAGAAACAGGAAAGATAAATCGCAGACTCAGCGAAGATGTCTCAGGTGTAAAAAAAAAAAAAAAAATCCATTACCCAGAATACCAGAGGGCATCACACAGGACAAATGTTACTACTGTAGTTCGACAGTACTGAACTTGATGGAAAAGAAAAACAAACTATACAATGTACCGATGGAGCAACATTTCCATAAACCCTCAATTCAGCTCCACAGTTAATCCCCCAACAGAGAAAAGAAAGAACTAGCGATAACACTGAAACACCGTAGAAATGGCAAACACAACCACTTCATACACTTACATAGTGCGCCATATTTCTGCAGGAAGAGACCGATGTACGGTAGAGTGTGTGTTGGGGTAGTTATAGTCCAGTATGTTAGTATATTGTTGGGGTAGTTATAGTCCAGTATTTAGTATATTTTCGGTTACTGACGCATTTGGTTGAGTTTGGTTTCTGGGAAGTTCTACCTTTAGAAGTGTCTATGATCTGCCTTTGGTAGTCAGGTTGCCAGCCTGTAATGACAAATAAACAGTATGGAATTTGCTTCATTTGAATCTCTTCATTGACAATCTTAATTACATTGTGATCGCCTAACCCTCATCAGTCATCCTCCTCTTCCTCCTCATACTCTTCATCATCCTCATCCTCAACATCCTGGATGAGACCATGCCTGCCAGCCTGGAGAACATATATTCTGGAGTTCAGTGCCTTTCAGACACACACACACACACACACACACACACACACACACACACACGTGCCTATGCGGCCTCAGAACAGCTGGGTGTGAGCAGACATCTCAATAGGGTTTGAACAGTAGGGATAGGTCCCTGCGTGGATCGAAGCCTGGTGAGGGGTTTCATGTTGTTGTTGTTTGTTGTGTCGTTGTTGATGGTGGAGAGCCTGCGTGAAATGTGGGTTTAAATGGGAAAACCTGGAGTTTCTGTGTTCTCTCTCTGGGTGTGAAAACGGATTTAACTCCGCTGGCGACCCGATCTGTTCATGGGCAGCAGATGACCAGACAGGAGAGGGTGGAGGGGAGAGACACATGGTCCGTCTTTGTCCCACACAGACCAGGCTGGACCGGTATGTCTAAGTCCCGGGTAAAACGTTTGTATGGGTAGCGCTTCTCCACAGCCCTACAGTAGACCAGGTACTGTATGTGTGTCTAGGAAACCAGACTTGAGAGAGATCTAGAGACGCGTGACTTTTCTGATGTTAACTCACATTAACTTGTTCACCTGAATCAGTCACCTCAGATCACTGCTTTGAGTTTGCCTCTTTTGGAGTGTAAATTGTGTCAGTGACTGAGTTTTTCTGGCTATTTTTAGCTGGAAGATGTTCTGGGAGGATAGAGGGAAGAGTGCATTCAGTGTGTCTTACAGGGTGTGTTGTACGGTGTGTTACAGTGTGTCTTACAGGGTGTGTTGTACGGTGTGATACAGTGTGTGTTACAGGGTGTGTTGTACGGTGTGTTACAGTGTGTGTTACAGGGTGTGTTGTACGGTGTGTTACAGTGTGTGTTACAGGGTGTGTTGTACGGTGTGTTACAGGGTGTGTTGTACGGTGTGTTCCAGTGTGTGTTACAGGGTGTGTTGTACGGTGTTACAGTGTGTGTTGTACGGTGTGTTCCAGTGTGTGTTGTACGGTGTGTTCCAGTGTGTGTTACAGGGTGTGTTGTACGGTGTGTTACAGTGTGTGTTACAGGGTGTGTTGTACGGTGTTACAGTGTGTGTTGTACGGTGTGTTCCAGTGTGTGTTGTACGGTGTGTTCCAGTGTGTGTTACAGGGTGTGTGTACGGTGTGTTACAGGGTGTGTGTACGGTGTGTTCCAGTGTGTGTTACAGGGTGTGTACGGTGTGTTACAGTGTGTGTTCAGAATGAACCATGTGGAAGAGCCTTGCCTCCGTCTGGGGAAGGTGAGGAGATGCAGGCCTAATGAGGCCTCAGGTGTCGTCCACTCTGAGCTGACAGGGGCAGGGCGGGGCAGAAGGTCACATCATTCTCCTCCTCTCACTCCCCATCTCTCTCTCTCTCTCACACACACACACACACACACACACACACACACACACACACACACACTGTGCTATGTGACATTTCACATACTTTTCTTTCTAAATTCCTTTTTTTTGTGGTGTGCTGTATTGATTTCTCAAAGCCAACAAACATTGGGTTATCATGCGTATCCATGGTAACACTGATAGAGGAGGTGTGTGTGGG
>NC_140251.1:17839788-17859788 GCF_949987555.1 Borostomias antarcticus
AAGCAAACATGCCAGATTGGCTCAGCTTTGAGTAATTATGGATTTATCACTGAGGTGTTATTGAGCTTAAACACAACCTTGAATGGAATGCATTACTCAGCAAAGAGAGCAGGAGAGAGCACTTTCCCACGATGCCTTAGCCTGTGTTTGTCACCCCGGCGTTATGCTCCAAACTCCCCGATGGCTGGCAGAGCACTCCATCAGTAAAACACATTATGAATAATTCACCTGGCTGTGTTTGCCAAGTGTGGGGTGGTTAAACACAAAAAGCTGCACAGTAAAGACAAATTATCTTTGTACCTCATGGAGCCTTACTCACGTTGAGAGAAACATTATTTTGCAAGCATGGCGTCAACGCCTCTCCTTGAATATACTGTATGTGTGCAGTATGATAAAACAGGTGATATGAATGTATAGCTAGAAACTATTACGGCATGGTTCTCTCTGATTTAAAGAGTAGTTACCCCCAGAGAGCAAACATCAGATACAGGACAACCTGAGGGCAGCTGAATAACACTACTCACACCCTAGGAAACAAGAGCCCTGCAGTATAGGTGCAGTCATCAGGACACAGCCACCGCCAGACATTAATACAATACCAAGAAGCTCTTTGCTTAGGGATAGATAATGGAGGATATGGGTCTGAGAGAGAAACTGTCACTAGAATACAATGGGAGAAGAAAACGTTAAGCAGGAACACAGGGAGAGAAGGGTTATATGTGTGGGACCATAATAATCATTTCATACAATAGGTTTTCTGCTCACATAGTCTGTCATAGCGCAAGGAAATGAACACTCTACCCAAACAGTTTATATCTTTGTTTCTTTCATCTAAATCCTGATCTTAATGTTACATTTTTATCACATGTCCAAAAATGATACAAATCTAACATAAGGTAGATGGAATTCAGTAAAATGAACAGAACAACAAACACTCATGGCCAGGTGAAGAAAATAAAAGGAACCAAAAGAGAAATATTATCAAAATATCTATAGGAATCACTCACCATAACAATACATCAAGAAACTAAAAACCATCTAAATAGGAAATGAAATAAGTTAATATATCTTGGGACGTAGAAATTTACATTATATACATTCACTTTTAAATTAGGATGGTGATTGGTGGCTCCTTCTTCCTTTCTTGAGTTCTTTGTCTTGCTATAAAGCTGCTCCACCTCTGTAGCCAATAGCCTCCTTAGATTCAGAGTCTTTGAGAAAATCCAGCCAATCAGAGTGCAGTAAGGCTTTCTTCCAAAAGTCCCTGCCAAATGTTTACCTTGCCAATAATGCACGGTCATCATCGGCCGACGATGTACTGTTGCCCTTAGCAAGGAACATGGCAGATCCACACTTTAAAAATAAAAATAAATAAAAAATATATAGAATATATATTTATAAAAAGAAAAAGAAGACACCTGGGTAGTTTGATCTTCTGTCAAGCTGTAGAGTACCAAAAGCAAACACTTTGTCCAGGGTTGTCAGATGTTTTTTTCTTTTTTTTTCTTTCATTATTTTAGTCCTTTTTTTGTGTTTTTTTATACTTTTACGTAGGCTGTTTTTAGGAAAAAGAAAGAATGTTTTCTTCATACAGTATACAGTAACTGTACAGTTTTAAATGCAGGTAAACAAAATGTAAAAGTGCTTCTTTTTTTTTAAAGACTGTTATCCAGTGTATCGAAAGGAGTAGCAGGCACTTAAGTCCATCCCCAAGTTGTACAGTAGGTGTTTGACAGTAGAGCAGTACGGAACTCATCGTTTGGGTTATTCCTGGGTTGTTTTGTTCATCCGTTGGGTATAGAGACAGACAGGAGGAAACAGACAGATAGACGAACCCAACACCACTAATGGGGCTAGCACGCTAACAGGAGGCTAGCATGATAACAGGAGGCTAGCACGCTAACAGCTAGCAGGCTAGCCGAGGATGTCCAGGTAGACCGGCGTGGCTTTGCCCAAGGCATAGAGGATTTTCTGGATGTCCTTGATGTTGAGCCTCTGCTGGGGCTCCCTCTGCCAGCAGCCCAGCATCATGTCATAGACCTCCTTAGGGCACACCCGGGGTCTCTCCAACACCCGTCCCTGGGTTATACACTCAATCACCTGGGGATGGAGGGAGAGAGAGAGAGAGAGAGAGAGAGAGAGGGAAAGAGAGGGGGGGTGAGTGAGAATGAGAGAGGCAGACATAGACAGAAAGAAAGAGAGATCCCTACTCTTTTCACTCATAGACATTACAGTGGATGTCAACATAATGTGTAACAAGCTATTTAGCAGCAGTGCTCTGTTTGATTTCATCACCTTTATTTTAATGGTGGCATATCCTTTGAAAGCGTTTTACATTGTTTAGGTAAAACCCCCGACTAGTATCGTCATCGTCATCATCAACAACATCATCAGCTACACTGTAGATTGTATATCTGTTCAGCTTAAGTCTTTAGTCCTGGAGGAGTCTATGTTTGCCAGCAGGCTAGTTGGATGAGTCATCCACACAGCTCCAGGCTAGAGTCTACAGCACCGTCACACTAACACACCTTCACATGAATATACCACCATGCTCATATTTGAACAAACATGGATGATTTGATAATGATTTTACCAGTGGATGTGAAGTATCATATTGGGTTGTTTTCTCTGCATACTGCAGCTGTGACTGACTGCAACATATTGATTTATAATATTGCATTTCAGGTCTGCACATAATAATGCAGGGTTTCAGAGAATGCCTCTTGCTGCAATATTGTGTTTGGGGGGAATAATGACCCCCCAGATCGCCTGCTCTGAAATGTGCTCGGAAGAGGTCAGACGTACAGTCCGGCGCACATCTGGTGCTCGAAGAGACACTCTGCACTAGGGCTGGGTTAAAAAAAAAGAAAGATTAATCAATTCAGAATCAATTCATGAATCCCAAAATCGATCTTTTATTTAATGAATGAATGAATAAATGAAGGAATGAATAGTTAATTAATTAATTCAATGCTTCATTCATTCATTTTTGGAAATCAGTATCGATACCCAGCCGTAGTAGGCCTGTTGATGTGTTGCATAACTTGGTAGTCATGTAATCAAGGTTACAGCAAAAAAAAAAAAAGGTTTTAGTAACACTAACCGAATTGATATTGAATCGAATCGTGATAATCGATTCTGAACCTTGTGAAACGGAATCGAATCGATTCTTGAAATTCGAATCGATACCCAGCCCTACTCTGCACTGCAGGCAGCACCGTCAAGCTTTTCTAAAGTTAATGTGGTTGAATCAGTTTCAATGCTCTCAACCCATACTAACATCATTGTTAGACACTACTCTCTTGTGTTGGACACTGCTCTCTTGTCCTCTTGGTTAAGGGCTAATGTCCTGGTCAAAGACTGTAGCCATGGGCCTCTCCAGGAGTTGGTCAATTAGCCCGGTTCTGCTATACACCACTCCAGGGATTAGTATGACTGCCAGGAATCACAGTCTCCGTCCTGCCAGCTGGATTGGACTGGGGAGTGCCTCTGTAATCCCAGCCAGGGCAATAACCTTTGATGTGTTGTTGCACTGTTTGTCTGAGGGTTAGCTATCTACAGTAGCATGCACCACATTGGATTTTTGTTGGGGAAAATTAGTTTTGTTCTTAATTGATGAAACCAAGTTGCTGCAGTACGGTTGAGGCTGCTCTCAGTTTACTGTATGTGTTGCATACAAGAGAGCAGGGTTTGGACTTGGGGCATTTGAAGGGATGCTTGACCCCACGGAGCCACAAAAGAAATTGTCTCTTAAAGTCAGATGAAAGATACAACCATAATAAATGCATGGATCGTAGAGTATTCTATTCTCACACCAAGTCACATTCCAAGGAGAACAGAGGTTCAAGTTGCCCAGAAAACATGTGTCTAGAGGGAACTCCGGTACCTCGTTGTTGGCCAGCTGGAACCAGGGCTGCTTGCCGTAGGTGAAAATCTCCCAGAGGATGACTCCGAAACTCCAGACATCACTCTCCGTTGTGAACTTCCTGTACATGATGCTCTCTGGAGGCATCCAGCGGATCGGAAGCATGGTGTGACCTCCCACCTGCCACAGAGGAGGGTAGAGGAGGAAAGGAGAGGAGAGAAAAGGAGAGAGGAGAATAGAGAACGGTGATGGAAAAGACAGCTGTCAGAGCAGAGCCTGGCACTGACTTGTCACCACTATAACAGTTGTTTCAGAGGTCAGGGGGTATACTTTAAATGGCCTCAGCTGTCAAACCCTGCCATGGATTTCTGGAATGACCTGTACATCCTGTATATACACACTCACTCACTACACTACACTACTCTGTAGCGCTGAAATGTCTTTGCAGGTTAACACACAGATGGAGTGACAACAAAGGAACATCATAGCAGCATAGAGAAAGAGAGGCATTTCCAATGATTTTGAATGCAACCTTGTACAGTGTTTGGTATCTAACATTACTTTTTCCTTGTTCTCTAGGAAACCACTCTACATATATGACAGAGCGGAAGAGGAGAAGTCTATGGCCCAATCCCAATACTCCCCCCAAGCCCTAACCCCTAGTTTTGGAGTGTCTTCGACTGGGTAGTGGCCCTTCAGAACGGAGCCACAAGGGATAGGGGTTGAAATCTTTACCTAAGAAATGGGACACTACTCGCTACGTCTTCATCAGAATTTTATTAGTTGCCTGATTTTCTGCGGAGTCCCTGGGATGTTACAGTATAATTACTATTATTATACTGACAACTCTGACCAAATTTCAGGACAGAACAAGACATATGAATCAACTGTAGCTGCATCTAAGAAGCATGTTTACACATCGGCTGTTAATGTTAATCCTATATCCCATAGACATGCACTGATATCAGATAGCAGAGAAGTGCAGAAAAAATGCTACTGGATTATTTTTCAGACTTCATGAATGGGACATGGAATCAACTGTCACTCAAAAATAGTTGTTTACACAAAGTTCTATTGATTAGATTAGATTCAACATTGACCCATAGCCTACTGGACCATCAAAATGATGTTAAGTTAGACTAACAATGAAATGCAGTTGACATCGTGAATAGTGATTTTTTTCTGAAATACGTGTCATAACAATCCAATGACATGTTCTGCCTTGGTTTGCAAAGCATTGTGTGAGTTTTCATCTACCCCTCGGTTTCAAGTCAGCAACTGAAAACCCTTGTTTTGGAGGGCTGTTTGAATGCCCACTAGCCCTCGATATGCCCCCTAGCCCTAGAAGCTAATAGGAATGGGACACACTACCCTACGCATGACCTCGCAAAATGTAGGGGTAGGGCCAAGGGCTACGGCCAGGGAGGGGGGGGGGGGTATTGGGATTGGGCCTATGAGGCTCGCTAGGAGGAAGAAGATAAGACAAAGGCAAGAGAGAAAGAAGGATCCATTAAAGAAGGTGTTGAATAGCTCCTGCAGCAACAGGAATGAGCTCTGACCCCAACTGCCAGTTATAAAGTCTTCACTTCACTCTCCCAACTGTCAGTTATCAAGTCTTCACTTCATTCTCCCAACTGCCAGATGTAGTTACCTCTGCCCCAGCGACAGCGCAGGGCGAGAAGTTATGTTTCCGGTGGCGTGTGTGTGTGTGATTGTTAGCAGGATTACGCAAAAACTACTGGGACCAATTTTCACGAAACAAAGAGTGGAAGAGTGTAGCATGGTCCAACTCAACCCATTACATTTTGAAGCAGGTCCGAAGCATGGGTCGGGTCCACGATCCTCCCAAACACGGCTGGCCATTCACCTCCATTCATTTTTTTAACCAGGATTACGCTAAAAATATCTAAATTATTTTCATTCAACTCTGTGGAGGGCTGTAGCATGGGCAAATTTACAACCTCTTCACCTCCTACTCACAAAGCTGGCAACCAGCTGGATCTCATCTTCACTAGACACTGTTCCACCCTTAACCTCTCTGTCACCTCTCCATCTCTGACCACTACTTCATGTCCTACTCCCTCTCCATCCCCTCTTCCCCCTGTAATTCATCCTCCTACTCCTCCTGTTACCTCTGCCCTCCCTGCCCCTGAATCCTTCTCTCTCCTACCCTCTGATACTGCCACTGATCTTCTCCTCTCTACTCTTTCCTCTTCTCTGGACAATCTCTGTCCCCTCACCTCCAGGCCTGCACGCCCAACTCCACCTGCCCCATGGCTGTCGGACTCAGTGCGTACTGATAGACGGAGCCTGAGAATAGCTGAGCGTAAATGGAGAAAAGGCAGACTCCCAGAGGACCTTCTTAATGTCCAATCTCCTCTTTCCACATTCTCCTCCTCCCTATCTGCCGATAAAGCTGCTTTCTTCCACTCTAAATTTCTAACCTCTGCTTCCAATCCTAAAAAACCTTTTGAAACATTCTCTTCACTACTCCAGCCCCCACCTCCTACTCCCAACTCCTCCCTTCTCCCTGATGATTTCACCAACTTCTTTGACAAGAAAGTTAACGATATCAGATCCTCTTTCCCCCATCCCCCGTCAATGCTCCATGCATCAACCTCTCCACCCTCTCTACCACCCCCCTCCTCTCCACGTCCCACCTTATCCAACGTTTCTCCCCTCTCCCCCAACGAGGTACTCAACCTTGTAACATCTAATCGCCCCATCACATGCTCTCTAGACCCTGTTCCCTCCACTCTCCTTCAATCTGTTGCACCCAAACTAATTCCCTTCCTAACCCACCTCATCAACGCATCTGTTATAACAGGATGCTTTCTCTCTGCTTTCAAGACTGCCAGTCATTCCCCTCCTGAATAAACCGTCTCTCGACCCCTCTGACGTCAAAAACTACTGACCAGTTTCCCTTATATCCTTTGTATAGAAAAACACTTGAACAAGCTATCTTCATATCTCCACCAGAACGACCTCTGGGACCCCCACCAGTCCAAAGTCAAGGCTGGCCACTCGACAGAGACTGCCCTTCTTGCAGTGACGGAGTCACTCCATGCTGCAAGAGCGAACTCTCTCTCTTCTGTCCTGGTACTCCTAGACCTGTCATCAGCATTTGATACGGTAGACCACCAGATCCTCCTCTCCACCCTCAAGGAGAAAGGCATCACTGGCTCTGCACGCTGCCTGTTTTCATCCTACCTGATGGGTAGGACCGCTCCTACTAGGTGACATGGAGAGGGTCGATGTCAGACCCGCGAAGTCTGACTACAGGTGTTCCACAAGGGTTTGTCCTGGGTCCTCTCCTTTTTTCCCTCTACACTACATCTCTGGGCTCGGTCATTCACTCGCATGGCTTCTCCTGTCACTGTTATGCCGATGACACCCAACTGGTCCTGTCATTTCCCTCTTCTGATACACAGGTGGAAACACACATAGCTGGATGCTTGGCTGACATCTCGGAGTGGATGACAACACATCACCTCAAGCTCAATCTGGATAAGACTTAGCTGCTGTTTCTCCCGGGGTAAGGGCTTCCCGCACCGGGACCTGGCCATCACCATTGGTGATGCCGACTCGGACTGTGAGGAATCTGGATGTGACCCTGGAAGACCAACTGATGCTCTCCGCACACATCACATCCGTCACATGCTCCTGCAGATTAATGCTCTACAACAATCAGGAGGATTTGCCCTTTCTTCACTGGTGAAACTGAGCAGGTGCCCACCCTTGTCATCTCCCGCCTGGACTACTGCAAATCCCTCCTTGCTAGGGCCCCGGCATCAGCCATTAAACCTATACCCCTCCCGACCGCTACGCGCTGCTACCTCGGGACTACTGGTTGCCACGTCACTCCAAGGCCCCTACAGTTGATCGACACGGTCACGGCTCTTCTCTGTCCTGGCCCCACAGTGGTGGAATGAACTGCCCACTGACGTCAGGACAGCAGAGTCGCTGCCCATCTTTCGCCATAGGCTCAAAACTCATCTCTACTACCACGATCATATATCTCGATAATTCTTTTAGCTGTTCTTGCACTTTGCCTTCAGCATTAGATTATGCTCTTAGTCACTTGTTGTAGAAAGGAGATGCACTTGTGAGTTCTGGCAAGTAGTAGTACATTGGCTTTTCCTATGTTAAATGCAATTATTGGTCGCTTTGGATAAAAGTGTCAGCTAAATGACTGTACTGTGTAATGTAATGTACAACCTCTTAAATTTTGGAGCAGATCTGAATCACGGGTCGGGTCCACAGGCCGCCCAAACAGGCCGGACTGCCCATTCACTTCCACTCATTTTTTGGACTATGATTACGAAAAAACTACCAAACCGATTTTTATGAAACTCAGGGGTGCAGGGGCGTATCATGGGCCACTTTAGAACCTATTAAATCTTGGAACAGATCCAAATCACGGCCGGATCCACGAATGAAAACAAAACTTAGAACGAAGCCAGCTCCCTGTGTGGGGGTGCTAGAGACACAGGGTTTGGACTGGGGTGTGCGGGGGCAGAGCGTGCACCACATTGCCCACGCCAGCTGTGACCTGAAGAGGGCGCCACAGAGCCGGCTAAATAAAGGCACCCATTCACCTTCACTCATTTTTTGGACTAGGATTACAGAAAATGAAAAAAAATAAAATAACAAAGCCACTTAGCTGTGTGAGGGTGTTAGAGACACAGGGTTTGGACTGGGGTGTGCGGGGGGAGAGCCTGGAGTGCACTGCACTGCCCCCCACTGGCTGTGACCCGAGGAGGGCACCACAGAGCCAGCCAAATACAGCCACCCATTCAACTCTGCAACTTTACCTCAGCCCCAGTGAATCACAAGCCGCCCAAACACGACCCGGATGGCCATTCACCTCAATTTATTTTTTGGATTATGATTACACAACAACTAACAGACTGCTTTTCTTGAAACTTGGTGGAGGGGTGTAGCATGGGCCAATACAACCCATTAAATGTTTGCGTGCAAAAGGCCACAAAATGCATTCAGGGGTGAAGGTCTGTGTACCATTTCTTGTTTATTGATTGAAACAATGAGGCATTAATCATTACACCCTCATCTCTGCTTCCACCGGATGGGTTCTGAATCTGTTTCCGATGCATGCCTATCATTGTGGTGTGAATATTCCAATACGGGACCAGAGATGAACAGGAGTGGCATTTCAGTGATGTCCCCCGGATGTCTAGGACAGGACATCTAGGTCTGGGTGGGTGTGAATGGTTAACTATGCAGCAGCTATGCCAGGACGCAGACTGAGCAGTGGAAGTCAGAGAAGCTGCCATTCACACTCAGACCTGGGACAGGGGTAGTGGGAGGAGAACGAGACGTCTGAAGTGAAAATGATTTCGACCTGGGGATCTTGCCTTTTGTCGTTAGGGGCTGATGGCAAATTATTTAACAATACACATTAGTCTCAAATACGCACCTGATTTAAACCTTATTCTAGTGTTGAATGGTTTTGCTGCATAATGTCTGAGTCCTCTATATACTCCACCATTTCCTTGCTTTTTTCCCCTCCTCTGTCCTCTCTCCTCCCTCTCTTTCTACCCCTTGTTCTCTCCCCTTCCTTGCTTTAAGATGGATGACGTTGTATTAATGAGAATGTGGTCAAATGTCTCCTGGACCACATCCCATAATACCAGCATAAAGTTAACCAGCTGTACTGAGAGGATAAGAAGATAAGGCATGGCATATGAAAAACTTTGTGTGGACCGACATGTTGTAATGGCCACAGTCCACAGAAAACATAGGTCTGTACAAAGTAAAGTATTCAATGATGGTTTGGCTTCAAAAACGATAGTATAAAGAGTCTAATTAACCCTGATAAGACTGCCATCAGTCACGCCTCTCTCTCTCTCTCTCTCTCAAGTACTGTAACAATGTATTATTACTTCATTACAATAAACCACTGGTTTCCATAACCAGTATTATTCTTAGTCATGGATTCAGGAACATCAGTTTGAAATACTGTAACATACCGGTAAAAAGACTGCTGTCAATGATAGTCTTGATGAGATTGCTTTCCACATGGCTTTTGAAAATCAATCTGATTTGGTGGAATTAAAAAAAATCAATTAACTGGATCAGCCAGCCACATTGTGTTTGTTTTTGTTTATTCTACAGTACCTAGGGAGATAAGGGTAGGCTGAGGAGGACTATTTGTGAAATCAGTTATACAGTAGGAGATTGAATGAGTTGATAGAGTTTCAATTAATCTTAATAGCTTCTCTGTGGCAGGTCTGGAGCCAAACAGCAGACCAGTGGTGCATATAAATGAGTATGGTGGGCTTCCCTTGGGGTGGAGTTACTGTAAAGCAGTCTGGACGAGAACATATTTTCACTACATCTATGCACTAACTACAGTACTATGAGGAGGGCCATTACATGGTGGGTAATATGGAACATGCACACAGTATGCCTTGTTTCTACTAATATACATTCATCTTAAATCTATTGCATTGCTACTTCTCATATATGTCAACAATAGTATTGTGTGATGAGCGATTGATTGGATTATAGCTGACTGTGAAAATAGTATGACATTATGTTGTGTGATAATGTAACTACTTAGTTCTACTATAGTGCTATATACTATGTCTGTTCTCTTGGTTGGTGTTGGAACATTGTCAAGGTTTGTTTGTCCTTGGTGTTTCTTACAGTATATATTGAGCTCTACAACAAATCAGGTTTATGACTTCAATGTTTTATGAGTTCTCTGTTTTTTTTGTCATTTTATCGAGGGCATGTCAAAGAGAATTGTCCGTCTTGTGTACTGTAAACCAGACGGACAATCAATTTCTCTGAACTTGAGTTTGAATCTGAGTCCAGCCTGTATAGTCTCTCTGGCTGCTGCAGTAGTAAAGCACGATATCCATGCTCCTGCGCAACTGCAGCCCAGGCCGGCATCTAATCAGGCCCCAGGAAGCCTCTTTCTGGCCTTCACCACGCTGACAGAGGCTGTCTGTTCATCTGACCAGAGGGGCCCATGATCCACACCCTGCTCTCCACTCAGTGTGAGACGGGCCACAAGTTTCCTCGAGCTCCGGGAGGAATGAGCCCCCACCACCTCCCCCCCCCGCCTCCGTATGTCAGCCGAGTCAGAGGGAGACATGTGCGCTTGGCTGCCGCCCCATTTATAATCACTAGGCAACAGGGAGTGTGTCCAGTGCAGTTAGGGATCCCTGATCTGTGGGGTCGTGTCAGAGAGGATCCACACACAGCCCTGGGCTGGCGCCTGCGAGGTGGAGCAACATGGCCCGAGGCCCACAGACCTACCCCGGTCAGCAGGGGGCAGCAGCCCAGACATCTGCTGGTTGTACTACAGTCTGCTGATGCTAGGTGAGCCCTTTACAGTAATTGAGAGCACTAGTACATCATACATGTTAAGCTCTAACAGCTGTGTACGTACTGTATGGATCTCAGCGGTTTCGGACAAACAATATCCAACTCAGCATGTATGTATGTTTTTTTGTGTGTTTTTTTCACCCTTATGATCCTACATTCATCCTGTTCGGTCTACTATCCTATATGCCATACATTAACAGCAGGAAACAGGAAGGAAATCACACAGCTATTACTGTAAAGAGCAAAGACAGAACAAAAGCTTTACTGTGCACAGCCACCACACTCCTGCTTGGTCTCAATGGCATCATTTCCTGCCACTCCCGGGCCGTTAATTGATACGTGTCTTTTACTGAGCTGCTTGTTGCAAAGAGCAATCAGACGTTAGAGACGGCCATTAAAGAAAAATATCCCACAGAACACATTAAGTGGGAAGAGGCTCAATGGGCTATTTGACATTTACTGCAAATGTAACATATTTCCCACAATGGCAATTATAGTCAGCGTCTAGTGAGAATCGCACTATGCCACCACACCACTCCCTCCATAATGCTAGTCATGACTTTCTAGCGCTGTGGTCTCTTATCAAGTCAGCTAATGGATATTCAACATGGTAAACTGGTCTGCGGTCAATACATTTGAGGAGATGACATTTGAAGGGATGTACTCAACAAAGCACCATTGACAAAATGTTACAAAACAGTGACATGTATACTTAAAGATTTAGCAAAATTAATATTTTGGGTTAGCCAAACGTCATGCCTGTTAACCCAAAGGACTGAGGCTACTACCTCCCCAACAACAGGGGAGGTAGCAGTCTCAAAAACCAAAACCTATGTGAAAGGTCAGTCTGAAGACACATACAGTAATGATCACGACAAACATGCAACACAAGCACAAGAAGAACCCTTATCCCAACCCTAACAATGGAGGTAGCTTACAGTGTAGCTCCTCACCCGATAGTAGTCAGTGCTGTAGATGTCCCGAGACATGCCAAAGTCTCCAATCTTCACCAGCAGGCCGTTGCCCACCAGGCAGTTGCGGGTGGCCAGGTCGCGGTGCACAAAGTGCTGGGAGGACAGGTACATCATACCCGCGGCGATCTGGCTGGCGATGTGCAACATCTGGGACAGGCCCAGTTCCCCATTGGTCTGCAGTGGCTGACCGTCAACCAGGATCATGGCGTCAGGTCCATGGGCTCTGGGGACAGAAGAAAACGACCAATCAGGGTATAATACATGGTTCTTGTGTCTAAACATCAGCTCATGTCCCTGAACTCCTCCTGGAGTATTTTTGAAGTACTGCATTATAGACTTCTTAGCTATGTAATTTTGCTATGGCTATGCCATATATACAGTCTATTATCATGTAATAATATTATGTTATTAGTATTACACATTGCACTTAGTACATACAGTAGCAGTGCAGTTCAGAAACCCACTAGTATCCATTCATGTAATTAGCTGGCTTTAGCTAACGAGATATCAGCTCAAATGAGTGTAATGCTGATGGTTCAATTGATACAGGACGTTCAGTGTTGTCATAGTGAGTCTGGGGCACCGGGTGCAAAAAGCTTGAGAGCCCGACATGAATTGATGCCATCATATTAGTGGAAATGCTATTAATGTCATGAAATTTGCATCTGAGCTACAAGCAGATGCAGACAGTGCTCTCACTCCAATGTTCCCCTGCCACTACAGCATCCTAGGATTCAATAACATTCAGTCATATTGGAGATAATCCATCTCATTTGCATTCTTGACACAGTTTCCTTTTATCTCAGCCAGAGCACACTGGGAGAGCATCCAGAGGGTTTAAGTAACACCGCAGCACAATAACAAAGTTGGGGGGAATACACCTCTGACAGGGTGCAGTCTGTGACTGAAAATAGAGGTAAAAATAACAGATTGATAACAAAAAAATAAATAAAACAGAACATAATATGAAAGGATATGCAAAAAAAACTTGGTTAACACAGCGTGTGGGTTGAAAGAGCATACAATATAACAATCGGACAGCAACCCAGAGAACAGAAGATGAAAAGAGGATAAATGCAGAGTGATTTTAAGACGATTCAAAAGCCATGGAGAAAAGATGTGTTTTTAGTCTCAAACTGAAATGGCTCAAAGCAGCGACAGAACTAACGGGGCGGGGTAGGCTATACTACAATTTTGCATTTTTACAGCTCACTTTTCTGGCCTCCGGGTGAAACTTTTTTTTGCTTCCCACTGGAATATGTAGAGGTGGGACCTATGCCCACCCCCCCCTTTGCTCTCTGTAAAGCGCATTGTGTTGCCTCTGTGTATGAAATGCGCTATACAAATGTAGCGGAGGGGCCATGTGCAGTCAAAACAGACATCACACAGGCCCTGGTCTGTGGTGAGGCAGAGCCGGATGGACTCGAGGATAAAACTTTTTACACTGATCCTCTCCTCCGAGTGAAACCGCTAAGAGGTTGGGATTACTCTCTCCTTTGTTCTAGAGGGTTAGTGTCAACAGATCCTGGCGTCCTGTGGCTGGCATCAAAGAGACTGAGTCTCCCCTTTTAACGAAGGACTGGAGTGGGACGGTTTATGACCCGGGCCTGGTCCCACCACCCTCTCTCCCACTCCCTCTCTGAGAACATTCCAGAACACCAATATCCATCCATCCATCGTCATCCGCTTAACTGGGGTCAGGTCGCGGAGGCAGCAGTTCCAGCAGGGGGCCCCAGACATCCCTTTCCCTAGCAGCATCAACCAGCTCTGCCTGGGGAATCTTTAGCCACTCACAGGCCAGTGCGGAGATGTAATCCCGCCACCTGGTCCTGGGTCTACCCCGCGGCCTCCTCCCAGCCGGACATGCCTGGAACACCTCCCTAGGGAGGCGCCCAGGAGGCATCCTCACTAGATGCCCGAACCACCTCAACTGGCTCCTTTCGACACAAGTCTCTCCCGGATGACTGAACTTCTCACCCGATCTCTCAGGGAGACCCCAGCCACCCTCCGGAGAAAACTCATTTCGGCCGCTTGTATCCGTGATCTCTTTCTTTCGGTCATGACCCATCCTTCATGACCATAGGTGAGGGTGGGGACGAAGATCGACCGGTAGATCGAGAGCTTTGCCTTTTGGCTCAGCTCTCTTTTCGTCACAACAGTGCGGTAAAGAGACTGCAGAACCGCACCAGCTGCTCCGATTCTCCGGCCAAACTCCCTCTCCATAGTTCCCTCACTTGTGAACAAGACCTCCAGATACTTGAACTCCTTCACTTGGGGTAAGGACTCATTTCCTACTCGGAGCGGACAAACCAGTGGTTTCCTGCTGAGAACCATGGCCTCAGATTTAGAAGTGCTGATTCTCATCCCAGCCGCTTCACACTCGGTTGCGAACCTATCCAGAGAGTGCTGGAGGTTGCAGGCAGATGATGCCATCAGGACCCCATCATCTGCAAATAGCAGTGACGCGATCCCCAGCTCACTGAACTGCAAACCCACCTCCCCACGACTACGCCTCGATATCCTGTCCATGAAAATCACAAACAGGATTGGTGACAAAGCACAGCCCTGGCGGAGGCAAACCCCCACCGAAAAGGAAGACGACTTACTGCCGAGGACACGGACATAGCTCTCGCTCTGGGTGTACAGGGATTGTATGGCCCTAAGTAGGGATCCCCGGTCATAAGCCTTCTCCAAGTCCACAAAACACATGTAGACAGGTTGGGCAGACTCCCAAGCCCCCTCCAAGATCCTTGCGAGAGTGAAGAGCTGGTCGGTGGTTCCACGACCAGGACGAAATCCACATTGTTCCTCTTCGATCTGAGGTTCGACTATCGGCCGGACCCTCCTTTCCAGCACCTTGGAGTACACTTTTCCTTGGAGGCTGAGTAATGTGATGCCTCTATAATTGGCACACACCCTCTGGTCCCCTTTTCTGAATATTGGGACCACCACCCCAGTCTACCACTCCTTTGGCACTGACCCGGACTTCCACACAATGTTAAAGAGGCATGTCAACCAAGACAGCCCCTCAACACCCAGCACCTTCAGCATTTCTGGACAGATCTCATCAGTCCCTGGGGCTTTGCCACTGTGGAGTTGTTTGACTACCTCAGTGATCTCCTCCAGGGAAATTGACGATGACCCCCCATCATCTTCTGGCTCTGCCTCGATCGTAGAGGGTGGATTAGTCGGGTTCAGGAGTTCCTCAAAGTGCTCTTTCCAACGCTCAACAACCTCCTCAGTTGAGGTCAGTAGTGTCCCCTCCTTGCTGTATACAGCTTGGATGGTCCCCCGCTTTCCCTTCCTGAGGTGCCGGATGGTCTTTCAGAAACACTTTGGTGCTGACCAAAAGTCCTTCTCCATGGTTTCTCTGAACTCCTTTGCCTTGGTCACGGCCGAAGCCGCAGCCCTCCGGGCCAGTCGATACCCTGCAACTGCTTCTGGAGTCCCCGGGTTAACATATCCCGGAAGGCCTCCTTCTTCAGTCGGACGGCTTCCCTGACTACCACTGTCCACCATGGAGTCCGAGGGTTACCGCCCCTTGAGGTACCTATGGTCCTCATGCCACAGCTCCCAGCCGCAGCTTTAGCAATGGAGGCTTTGATCACCGACCACTCATGCTCGATTGTCCCCAACCTCCACAGGGATGCCTGAGAAGCTTGGCCGGAGGTGGCAATTGAAATCTCTCTGGACAGGCTCTTCCTCCAGAAGTTCCCAGTTCACCCTCACTACATGCTTGGGTTTTCCAGGTCTGTCCAGAAGCTTCCCCTGCCATCGAAACCAGCTCACCACCAGATGGTGATCAGTGGACAGCTCTGCCCCTCTCTTTACGTGAGTGTCCAAAACACATGGCCTCAGATCAGATGATATGATAACAAAATCGATCATCGACCTTCGGCCTAAGGTGTTCTGATGCCAGGTGTACTTGTGGGTATCCTTGTGTTCATGGTGATTGTTATGGACAAACCGTGACTAGCACAGAAGTCCAACAACAAAACACCACTCGGGTTCAGATCGTGGTGGCCATGCCTCCCAGCCGGGCCAGCGGTATAATCATAAATTATACATAGTCATAGTCAGATTTCCATAGTTATAAACTCTTAAACTGCTACACAAATAAAGTTTGATTGAAGTTGATTTGATTAAAATAGAATGTAACATAACCTGTACCAAGAATAATTGACAGAATGCTAGGGCCCAAGCTTTGCAAAGCCTCTTTAAGGAGCCTTCTGGAGAACAATGTAAACAGTGTCACACATTGATGACTGTGGTCAACCTTTACAGATGTTGTGTCACACAATCGGTGTGAGGAGGGTTGTTTGTGTGAGATTCATGTGGGACTTTTAAGGGGCAATGATGACAGACTCATTGTATGGCATTATTGCATCACAATGTTGACAGAATCATTTAAGAGCTATTTTCCTTTGTAGACAAGGGGAGATAGCTGCAACATACAATTAAGCAATAAACCACGAGAGGCCGTGTGTTATAGTGATTTTATAACAGCTAGGGGGCGTTGTTAGGCACAACGCGAAGCGGAGTGTGTTATAAAATCACTATAACACACGGCCTCTCGTGGTTTATTGCTTTTATACAACGGTTACTACAGCTATTAGTGTAAAATAGACACACAGTAATGTAAAATATTAACATTTATTCAAAACGAAGCATCATTCCCTCAATTCCGCCGAGCAAAATAGTTCCCCTAACAAATGGGTTGCCAAGCAACAACAACAACTAAAATGCATTGGATCAAATGGGAGGTGCATTAATACTAAAACTGGAATGATATGCAGTCCCAGGTGTGTGTTACAAATTTTAACACGGCTTCCAGCCAATCAGAATCAAGAACCAGAACTAACCGTTGTATAATTAGAGTTAGTCACTCCTCCTACCTGAGGAACTTGTTGAGGTCCCCATGCTTCATGTACTCGAACACCATGATGAGGGGGTCCCCGTCCACACACACGCCGTAGAACTTGACAATATGCTCGTGCTGCAGGTTGGTCAGGAGCTCCGCCTCTCTCTGGAAGTCCTTCCTGGCAGCCAGTGTGGGGTCCTTCAGGGTCTGAGGGACACAGAGGGGCCATCAATAAAGCTGCACTCAGCGACTGGTGTCATCAACAGTGAAACAACTGTACTCCATGAAGACCCTTGGCATCATTCTCTATACTGTATCGGCAATACTTGGGTTCTCTAAATGGGTTCTCAATACCAATTGAAATGAAATATATATTGTAAAGAATATTTTCTTTACAGGATGAACTTTATTATTTAAAGAATATTTAAAGCTGTCACTTGTCTGTTTAGTGTTTATGACATCAAGGGTATAGAGCTATTTTTAAGAAAGGACTAGTTGCCATTTAAATGGTCGGCAAATGGCTGACAAGTTCCATACATGTTCCAGCCTTCTGTGATACTGTAGCACTGTGGATAGAAAACTACTTCTGTGTCTGCTGAGGCCAGGGACATACTATCTAATCTCTAAGTGATTTTTCTCAAGACAAGATACCAGGAATCAAGAAGGCAATTTGCTCATAAATCTCAAGAAAACAAGATAGAGAGAACCAGATGCATTATGTTGTGCAGTGATGAACCCTACAGTGCATGAGCATAGACAGCCCCACCCCGCATGCAAACAGCTCGCTGGTGTGATCTGGGTCTGGATAGAGCTCTAGTTCCACTTCTCTAATATTCTCATTTCAGGAGCAGCAACAAACACCAAAGAAACATGTTTTGATAGGATGTCATACGGATCTCGTAACATCATGTGGTGATGGACTTTGTTAAGATGTCCCGTATGTCGTCTGACGTTACATGGTGGTGATTCTCGCTCATCTCCCCCTCTCTCCCCTCTTTCTCTCCCTTATCTCTCCA
Organism: Borostomias antarcticus; assembly: GCF_949987555.1. Classification (NCBI taxonomy): domain Eukaryota; kingdom Metazoa; phylum Chordata; class Actinopteri; order Stomiiformes; family Stomiidae; genus Borostomias; species Borostomias antarcticus. Next base: position 17,857,861 of record NC_140251.1, read on the forward strand.
CCACCTCGGCCCCATCTCTCTCTCTTCTCACCCTCTCCTCATCTCTCAAAGGGTACAGACCACCCAGGGCCCCAAGAGAGGGGGGACCCTTCCAAAAGCCTTGAATTGAGTTCGTTTTTGTTTGGATTTTTTTATTTCAGTTTTTCTAAGTAATATGTGTGAGAGAGACTGAAATGTGTATCCCCCCCAAAAAAGTGGAGATTCTCTGAGGACCCTGGCACCCCTTAGAAAATGTACAAAATGGTTTAGACCACTCTAACTTGACGCGCTCACTGGAGACCGCTCGAGACGGCTAGAGACTACTCACTCAGTCACTCTACAGTACACTGCAGTCTAACTCTGTGTGAGTGAAAAACGACCTAGATAATGCCTTCACCTAAGAAGTGTTAATCGGGCTTCCAAAAGAGAAAAGAAAGAAAGTAAAGCGAAAGAAAGAGAGATGAGGGAAAACAACAATTGACACATTTCTTTAAAAAGAAAGGTGAGTCCTGAGTTGGCTAGTTAGCTAGCTAACATCAAGTAGCCTGTTTTATTGTAGGCCTATGTTAAGTTACAGTATGTAAGTATGGTTAAGAGACTAATATCAATCCTGTATGCTTTATGCTTGTAGAGGGGTCTGTTGGAGCAGATAGAGAGCAAGATGTGCTAGGGGATGTGGGAAGTGAAGAGGGAAAGGAAAGTGAAGGTTGTTCTGAGGGCAGTGAGAAGGAGGAGGAGAGGACAGAAGAGGAAGGGGGGGGGGGGGTGAGAGCAGTGCAGAAGATTATTTACCAGAGGACCCAGGACTATGGCCAGAGAAGCTTACTAATCAACAGAGAGACACAATTGTTCGCAGACTAGCTGGTGCAGAAAAAACAGACATAACCAAAATGGCACCCAAAAATATGGAAGGCAAACCATTCCCAAATTATCTTCAGTATGCCAAGTCAGCCAATGGGCGTGAGAAAATGAGGAGAGATTGGCTTATCCAAAGCAAACCACATTTAGCCATAGTTAAGTAATTGTACTGTAGGCTAATATGTTGAGAAAGTAGGGTTGAAATGTGCTGAGATTTCAAAGCAGTATCACTTGTTTAAATGTGGTATGAACTGTTCATTAGTGACCTACCCTAATAACCACATGACATCATGTGTTCAGTTGTTGGCTCGATTATTTGTCAAATTTTTCAAAAGAAAAATGAGAGACATGGATCGAGAGGAAGGGGGCCCAGAATTTGGTCTGACGGCCCTGTCCTCATCTCTCATCTTTCTCCCTCATCGCTCCCATGACTCTCCCGTATCTCTTCCTCATCGATCTCCTCTCTCCCCTCTCTTTCTCCATCATCTCTCTGTCATCTCTTCTCTCCTACTCATCTCTCTTCTCTTCCATATCTCTTTCCGTTCTCTTCCTCATCTCGCCCTCATATCTTCCTCATCTCTCTTCTCTCCCTTATATCTCTTCTCTCCCTCATCTCTCTCACTCATCTCTACTTTCTCTCTCTCCTCTCTCTTCCTTCTCTCTCATCATTCACCTCATCTCTCCCCCTTCTCTCATAAAAGTACTGGCTGTGTGATGGCACTGATGAGCTTATAGCTGATAACATTCTCGTTTATGAAGTGCCTGGCATGTACAAAGCTATTTACTTCTGAGCCAGTGACTGTCAAAGACTGTAAAAGAGAGATGTATTCTCCCCGAGTCCAGGCCCTCTTCCAGACTGTCATTTCTGGGAACCTCTCCATCGAAAAATGAAATATCTCCTTGCCATAAACGACGTTTCTTAACACAATGCATGGTTTCCTCAAGATTTAGATGATTAAAAACCACATTAATATGCCATAACTGAACAATTATGGCTGTAACTATCTGTGGGACACTCATTCCAACAACCAGACATTTATGTCCTTCCCATCTCTCACACCCTTATCTGAGCTTCATAACACCACAACGCA
>NC_140251.1:17864788-17885907 GCF_949987555.1 Borostomias antarcticus
CACACACACTCAGCTGGGTTGAGAAGGACCCAGACATCATCCTAATTAGTTTGCAACTTCTATCCCAGATGTTGACGACAACAGCCGGCCGACCGAGCCAACTCTATTTAAAAGTTCCAACGCTCGCAGACTGCTTGTTTGAGTTACAGCTTTTTACAATCCCTTTAGCACCAATTTCACATTAATTAGCACTTAATGTCATTTTTCACAACTCCAAACACAATACTCAAAATGGTCATCCCTTGTAACACAGTTGTATATTTTTTAAACAATTGAATAAATGGGGGGAAGTTTTATTTTTGCATTTTTTAATAACTTTATTTATTTTGATATTTTAGATGTTTGGCTAATGAAAACATCAACTGTGATGTGGATGAGAGCCTATGGCCTGATCCACAAGACAGGGTTGATGGATAGAAATGCAGTACAATAATGAATCCTTTTTGGATTGATTACTGTACTGTGATTTAAAAAAAACAACAACAAAAAACAACAACTACAACATTTTACAGTAATTTTTTTTTTTGGTAGCCAATTATTTTTGCTTTGATTCAAATAAATCTAGGTGGTATTTCTTCAATAAATTTCAGTTAACCGTTTAGTGATGTAGTAGCATAATGAAACATGATTCACATATGTTGTACTACAATATTTAATGATTGTTTGAAACAATAAACAATGAAATGATCTGTATCTTGTGTGTGGGTGATCTAAATTAAGTTCATATGGTATTTCATGATACAATGCGTTATTTGAAACAGTGATTCTGCAGCTGTAAGGTTTCTTTAAAGATATGGAGGCACAATGCAATGTTTTGAGCATTGGACAGCCTGTGTTACAAGGGATGACCGTTTTGAGTTTTGCGTCTAGAGTTGTGAAAAATTACATTGAGGTTCTGAAATTAGTGCTTAAGGGATTGTAAAAAAAACTGTCAATCGTGATTGGAAATGAAGTGGTTGCCATGGCAACAACTTGTCCTCCCACATGCTCCCAATCTCCCTCGATTGTTGACCACAAGCGGCGGCTGGAGGCGACGCACTTCATCCGCCCAATCACGAGTGCGCAGGCTCTCGACTGCTGAACGACAGCTTTATGCAAATGTCCTGGGTGATCTCATCAGTGGTGACTGCTCATAGGGTGAACTCTGACGGATAAACGCAAGCACCACGCACCAGCGGAGAGGCTTACATGGAACTGCCAAATTATGTTTACTTCTCAGACGAGTGGTGGAAAATTCAAATGAGGAACGACCCCGCACACTGATAAAAATCAGGAGCCATCTGAGGTAAAAAAAAAAAAAAGAAGAGTTTTTTTAATTAAAAAAACACGAACAAGTGCAAAGTGACAAAGTGAAAAGAACAATTCGGTCGTTCAGACCATCATCAGACCAGCCACGGAGACGGACAGGAGCGCATGGGGGAAGGACGACAGGGTGCGTGAAGAGCAGAGAAGTATTTCATCGGTGGACGCCCCTGTCATTCCAGTGTATGTTTTGCCACCGCGCCTGACGAATAAAGATATTTTTTTGTCCTTGAGGACATTAAAGTTGTCTACGTCTTAGTCTAAGTCAGTCCGAGTCTAAGTCAGTTTAAGTCTAAATCAGTTTAAGTCTAAGTCAGTCTGAGTCTAAGTCAGTCTGAGTCTAAGTCAGTTTAAGTCTAAGTCAGTTTAAGTCTAAGTCAGTCTGAGTCTAAGTCAGTTTAAGTCTAAGTCAGTTTAAGTCTAAGTCAGTCCGAGTCTAAGTCAGTTTAAGTCTAAATCAGTCTGAGTCCAAGTCAGTTTAAGTCTAAGTGAGATCAGAGCAGGATTGATCTTTCTCCCACCCACCATTCAGAATCAGGTGATAAATAATGGAGAACACATCCAGTGGAAAGGCAACGTCAGGGATCAATGCCTCTCTCTCTCTCTGTATCTGTCGTTCTCTCTGTCGTTCTCTCTATCTCTCACTCTCTCTGTATGTCGTTCTCTCTCTCTCTCGCTGTCTCTGTCGTTCTCTCTCTCTATCTCTCGCTCTGTCTCTCTGTATCTGTCGTTCTCTTTCTATCTCTCGCTCTCTCTGTCATTCTCTCTCTCGCTCTGTCTCTCTCTCTGTATCTGTCGTTCTCTCTCTCTCTCTGTATCTGTCGTTCTCTCTCTCTCTCTCTCTCTCTCTCTGTATCTGTCGTTCTCTCTCTCTCTGTATCTGTTGTTCTTTCTCTCTCTCTCTGTATCTGTCGTTCTCTCTCTCTCTGTATCTGTCGTTCTCTCTCTCTCTCTCTCTCTGTATCTGTCGTTCTCTCTCTCTCTGTATCTGTCGTTCTCTCTCACTGTATCTGTCGTTCTCTCTCTCTCTCTCTGTTAGCAGTATAGGCTACAGCACTGCATTCTGAACCCAATAATAAAATAAGCACCGAACTGACGGAGGAACTAGATAGGGAAAATAAAGAAGGACACGAGGGAGACGTTCTGCTACTTGTCACTGCTCACCGCACGCACAGCTGATCAGGTAAGTCAACTGTGGTGAGGGAGACCTTTATTGACCACGCCCAGAAACACACAGTGGCTGTCATTAGTTAATCAGTGCATCGTTAGAAAAACTAAAGCAATCAATCAATAAACAGAACATTAAGTTTGCCCATCATAAATAACACAACCAAAACGAATAAACATTAATAATTTGAGGGCACATCTCAACAGTCTCTCTCTCTGTATCTGGCGTTCTCTCTCTCTCTCTCTCTCTCTGTCTCTCTCTCTGTATATGTCGTTCTCTCTCTCTCTCTCTCTCTGTGTCTCTCTCTCTGTATCTGTCGTTCTCTCTCTGTATCTGTCTCTCTCTCTCTCTCTCTCTCTCTCTCTCGGCTAAAATGTCAGACACTGGTTAAGAGGCGCCTGAAGTGGCTTTTGCTTATATAACCATCTACTACATGGATGAAGGGAGTGAAGAGCGAGGGATGGCAGAGAAAAGAGAGGGAGAACGAAGAGAGAGACCAAAACATAGAAAGAGGGAGGTATCATAGATGTATTAGGCTTGTTTTGACAGAGGGCTGCAGAGCAGCTGCAGGCTCTTGAAGGCTGAAGAACCCTGCAAGCAAACATGCCAATCACACGAACACCATACGAGCTGGTCGCCCTGAGCAATGACGTGTGAAACATACTCTAACCTTCATTGAGCCTGGAGAGGAAAGGAGAGAGAGGAGAGGAGAGGAGGGGGAGAGGAGAGGAGAGGAGGGGGAGAGGAGGGGGAGAGGAGAGGAGAGGAGGGGGAGAGGAGAGGCCAGAGAGGAGAGGAGGAGGAGAGGAGAGGAGGGGGAGAGGAGAGGCCAGAGAGGAGGGGAGGTGGAGAGGAGAGGCCAGAGAGTAGAGGAGGGGGAGAGGAGAGGCCAGAGAGGAGGGGGAGAGGAGAGGCCAGAGAGTAGAGGAGGGGGAGAGGAGAGGCCAGAGAGGAGAGGAGGGGGAGAGGAGAGGCCAGAGAGGAGAGGAGAGGCCAGAGAGGAGAGGAGGGGGAGAGGAGAGCAGAGGGAGGGGGGAAGGAAAGGAGGAGAACAGAGAAGAGGAGGAGACGGTGAATGGTGTACAGGGCATGATGAGGAGGAGGGGAGGAGAAGGGGGGAGGAGGGGAGGAGAGGTTGAAAGGCGTAGCAGGGCAGTAGAGGACCCACCAAGGTTAGACTACTCTCACTGTTGGGCCGCGATTAAAACATGTTTAATCAGTGAGTCAGGAGACACACATTTGCATTCACCTGTGTTAACTATTCACAAGACTTAGGACAACAAGAAAAGGAAAGGATGACATCCTGTATATAAAAATGCACATCTCACACACCCAATAAGCAAAGCTATTTTATCGATCATTGCTTTTGTTGAAAACAAGTATGCTGGAGATGAATAGTAGAAATGTAGGCTTTTATTATGTGGAAAAGGGCCTCAATATGTGACCTAAACATGGACTGTCTTTCTTCTCCTTCACACTGTCCCCTTCAATACAAACCAGTCTGACTGCCAGACAACCCTTGAGCTAAATGGAGCATTTATAACAAGTTGCAGTATTTCCCTGGCTGGGTCCTGGAGGGGTTGGTTTTGGGCCAGTGAGCCGCCAGATCCAGACAGAGATGGATGGAGGAGAAGAGAGGGGAGATGAGAGGGGAGGAGAGGAGAAGAGAGGAGAGAGGAGAAAAGAGATGAGAGGAGAGGAGAAGAGAGATGAGAGGGGAGGAGAGATGCGAGGGGAGGAGATGGGAAGAGAGGAGAAAATAGATGAGAGGGGAGGAGAGGGCAGGAGAGATGAGAGCGGAGGAGAAGGGAGGAGAGATGAGAGGGGAGGAGAGATGAGGAGAGATGAGAGGGGAGGAGAGATGAGGAGAGATGAGAGGGGAGGAGAGATGAGGAGAGATGAGATTGGAGGAGATATGAGGAGACATGAGAGGGGAGGAGAGTTGAGAGGGGAGGAAAGAGGAGAGGGGAGGAGAGATGAGGAGAGATGAGAGAGGGGAGGGGAAGAGAGAGGAGGAGAGGAGAAGGGAGGAGAGATGAGAGGGGAGGAGGGGGAGATGAGAGGGGAAGAGAGATGAGAGGGGAGGAGAGATGAGAGGGGAGGAGAAGAGAGAGGAGGAGAGGAGAAGGGAGGAGAGATGAGAGGGGAGGAGAGATAAGAGGGGAGGAGAGAGGAGAGGGGAGGAGAAGAGAGAGGAGGAGAGGAGAAGGGAAGAGAGGAGAAGGGAGGAGAGATGAGGAGAGAGGAGGGGAAGAGAGAGGAGGAGAGGAGAAGGGAGGAGAGATGAGAGGGGAGGAGAAGAGAGAGGAGAAGAGAGAGGAGGAGAGGAGAAGGGAGGAAAGATGAGAGGGGAGGAGAAGGGAAAAGAGATGATTGGGGAGGGGAGGAGAGGGGAGGGGAGCAGTGAGTAGCAGGAGGGGTACGTGGGGTGGAGGGAAGAGGGCTGAGACCCCAGGAGCAGGGTGATGGAAGAAGATTACACACAATCTCTCTCTCTTAAATGATTTTGGACCCAGTTCATCTGTGGCTTGTGATGTGTGTGGGGGTCACCGGTCACTGGGACTGAAAGTGCAGGAAACGGGGGGTGGGGAGGAGGAGTGGAGGAATGTAGGAAGTAGAGGGTGGAGAGGGGAGGAGACGAGACGAGAGGAAAGGAGAGGAGAGGAGAGGGGAGGAGAGGAGAGGAGAGGAGAGGAGAGGAGAGGAGAGGAGAGGAGAGGAGAGGAGAGGAGAGGAGAGGAGAGGAGAGGAGAGGAGAGGAGGGGATGGGAGGAGAGGAAAAGAGAGCAGAGCAGATGAGAGGAGAAGATACAGGAGGGGAAGAGAGGAAAGAAGAGGGGAGGAGAGCAGAAAACAGGAGAGGAGAGGAGATGGGTGTGGAGGGGTGAAGGATAGGAGGTGTAGGTAGTGAGGAGTTGGGGGGCGGGCCGGAGCAGGATGGGGTCTACTGGTCTATTGTGGAGGATCAAGAGGCTCACAGACACAAAACACAGGCTATAAAGACAGTTATCTTTGTCATAATGATTGTTATCACCTTGCAATTTAGCAAGATGATTTGCAAAAAGAAAATTGAGCAAATGCTTGTGTGATTGTGACTGCATGCCTATGTATGCGTGTGTGTGATTGTGTGCGTTGGCATGCATAAGGAGCCAATTTGTCACCAAGAGCCCCAGCCATAGCAGAAGACCTGTCCTGTCTTCCGTGTGTCACTAATCAGGATTAATGCTCCAGACATCCCTCCAGCAGGTGTCAGGTTCCCGACCCAGTGTGGGGTATGATCCTATCAGCCCAGGTTCTGCAGGTAGTCTGACAGTCCTGCAGGTTAACAGAGTTGTAGTTCTGGATCTGGATCCAAGCACAAATACCTGATTCACCGCCTCGCAGATGGAGAGGATCCAGTCAGATTCATGCATCAGTTAAAGGTTTCAGTTTGAGATTTCACTCAACCGGCTGCTTTAAAGGTCAGACCTGCAAACTGCAGAGTAGTGAAAAAGGGACAAGATCCGATACTAAGTTCAGATAGGGGGGTCCGGGGGCATCATCCCCCAGAATAACATTTTTGGGATTTTAATACGCAAATTAAGATTTTCGGAGCATTTTGAAACTCAAATTTCAGTGTGTGAGTAGATACACGGCTCATGCTAGGCACATAGTATATCCATCCCATATTATACAATTAGATATATCCCTGTTGAAGCATTTTTAATCAGAGTTTCAATAATAATGGAGTTTTTCCTAAAAAGAGAGATTTTATATAATATTTTATAAAATAATACTTGATCATTTACTCTGGTAATGGTTTATTTCAACCAATTACTCTTTCTTACTTGCCTCTCAAAACCAGGCCAGGTCCAGCCTGGCTTATGTCCGTGGCTGGCTTGTTTCTGTTCAGGACTGGTAGGACGGAAGCTAGTCATGCCACTGACATATATGTGAATTGAAATTACATGAAATAATGTCTGATAAATTAAGATATGTCTTGTCGCCTGGACACATCAGTTCCAATGCTTCCAATGCTAATCCTGCATAAGAGCGGTATAGTCAGTTAGCACAGGAGTGCACAACAACTCGCAGTAGCTTCTATAATATTAATGGTAGCGGTCAGTGCAGTTACACTGATGATTTCTGTAACGTTAGCTATTTTGCTGCAATTGGTTCAACTTTTGTGTCTGGACAAAGGTAAGGGATAAAAGCCTGGTCTCACTTGGCAGACTTCAGAATTCAACGTTTGTCCATTGCCTCCAAACGTCATTTCTAGATGGCATCATACAGTTATAAACGTCGGCAGACGACATGGGATAGCAAGTTTTTGATTGGTTGTTCTCAGAGTTTTGTGGTTGGTTGTTCACATTGGAACACGTCATAGAAGAGGGGTATACATTTGCAAGCGCTTTTGAGGGTAGTCTGGGTGGGTCAAACAACTTTGGTGGGACAACTAGCTGGCGAAACTAGCAAACAACAACAACGTTTTACAAGCAACTAGCAAACAACACTACTAGCTAGCCAACTAGTTCACATTCTTACTGTAATTATTAACTAGCTCACATTGTTAGTGTCATTATTATTAGCTAGCATGAGCTACTGTTCTTATAGCTACTGTTGGCATTATTTAGCTCGTATTCTAACGCTAGCTAATGCTAGTTTGCTAGCTAGCTAATTTACGAAACTGGACCCAGGAGTGGAGCTACTCGGACGGCGTTGGAGGTGTGCAGGCGCGCAGGGGAATTGCTCAATGCTCGCTGCCCAAGCGCCTCCACGCATATACATTATTTTTATCATTTGTATGATGCCGTCTAGAAATGATGTTTGGAGGCCATCTAGAAATGACGTTTGGAGGCGATGGACAAACGTTTAATTCTGAAGTCTGCCAAGTGAGACCAGGTTGAAAAGACACATGTAGTTTCCAAATAATTTATGATGAAAACATCACAGTATTGGATGCCTAGCTGCGAGTCAGTCAGTCAGTCAGTTCCAGTTAATCAGCACTTCGAGGAACAAGGCTAACGTTAGCTAGTTAGGCTAGCAGGAACATTCTGGAAAGATGGTCAGAAAAGATAGCTACATGTTTGGTTAATAAAATTATCACCTTATACAATGATGACAAGCCACAATACCTGTAACTGAACCAGGTTCTTTCTTGTCCAAAAAGCGTTACCTTGATTTTAGGTAAGGTTTCCATTCATCAGGTTCAAGGCTCGAGGGTAGAAGGTGTCTCGACTTCAAACGGACCTAACGTAGCAGATGAGATCAAAGTTCCGATCGTCCCATAGAAATGGCACAGAATTACTAAAACGACACTAACCAATTAGATTGATGCTAGCCTGAACACCGGTGGGAAGGACAAACTGATAATGCGCAATCGCAGTCATTCTCCCCTCACTCACCCAGCGTCAACCTCCCCCCACCTCCCCCCAATGTCAATGACCTAGTTGACACCAAAACCGATGATTGTAGCCGAAAGGCGACGAGGTTGCAGGTATGAAAGGTGCACTTCCATTTTATTTAAGCCTACAAGGGGGGACTATGCATGTGTACGACTATCGGAATACTAAGAAAACTAAGATCATTTTTCAGCCTCTCAGAGAGACAGAGAGAGGCAGCGATGCTTGTTGTTGCCTTCCGACTGGATGTACCGCCAGAGCGGGAGAGTGGATAGGAGTACGGCTGGTGATAAGCCACACAAGGTGACTTCCAGCTGACTGATATGATTGTTCATCAGGGCTGACGGTAAGGGAGGACCGAGGGGCTCGGCCAGATTGATGTCTCCATAAAGACGCAGAGAGTGCCAGCCGTGCTCCTCCTCTCCTCCACGCTCTCCCCGGGCTCTGGGGAGACAGGCAGAGTAACGACGTCGCTAGCAAGAACAGGCCTTTCCATTGGAGCTCAGCCTGGCTGTAAATAAGCCGGGGCAGAAGCCCCGCGGCGGAGCCGAGCGTAGGCAGGGTCTGCTGTCTTTAACTCAGAGAGGAGGCGGAGTCTCAGGCAGGGCCTGCTGTCTTTAACTCAGAGAGGAGGCGGAGTCTCAGGCAGGGCCTGCTGTCTTTAACTCAGAGAGGAGGCGGAGTTTCAGGCAGGGCCTGCTGTCTCTAACTCAGAGAGGAGGCGGAGTCTCAGGCAGGGCCTGCTGTCTCTAACTCAGAGAGGAGGCGGAGTCTCTCTCGGCGAACCAGACGGTTTTCGGGAACGCCACTGCAGATCACTCATTCATAGTCATTTACGAGCACAGCTTAAAACGACATCGATGTGTCCCGTGGGAAAGCAGTGACTCGTTGTCTCATGTGGCATCAAAGAACACACTGGAAGAACATTAAATGCGCCTGCAAGTGCTCAGGTTAAGAAAGTGAATTTCACAATGAATTTCCCCGGGCTATGTACAGTACGGCACTCGATAGTGTGTTAATTCTCATCTCTCTCTCTCTCTCTCTCTCTCTCTCTCTCTCTCTCTCTCTCACTCTCTCACTCTCTCCCTGTGATCTGAAGTATAGGTGTATTTGAACTGAAATTAAGGATCAAATGATCAAAGTGCCCTTTATAGGCAGGGGTAGACGAAAGAGTATTATAATGTGATGAATTGAATGTTTCTCATCTGTTTTCTCATCATTAATCCATTGTAACTTAAAGGGTCAATGGGTGGAACGGTGGATGTGGAAAGAGAGTCAGTAAAATAGTTGGCATCCCAGTTTTGAATAGCTGAAGCAAAACATTGGACATTATAGACTACCTAAAAAGTAACCTGAAATGAGACTAACAACAAATGGACAGAATGAACTGAATAAAACTAATAAACGGAGGTTAAAGAACAGTGGGACTGGATTAGAGGATGGAAATTGTGATTTGTTTTGTCTATTTTTTGTTTGGAAGTGAAGAAACTGTATAGGTTATGGTGGTAGGTGTGACCGTTTTGGGAGCAAGCCAGTAGGTGACAGGTGGCTGACTGAACGATGGTGGAGAGTGGAGATGGTGTTCCAGATAACACTTTATTGAGTGTGGTTCTAAACCAGAAGACGCACACAGAAGTGTTGTTTGCCAGCAGTGGAGGGGAGAACGAGTGAAGTGTACAAAAATGGGTTGCTAATTATAACAGGTGTGTGTATAACAGGGTTTCTTCCAGGGGTGAATGTGTGGGTGTGGCTTCCTTTTCTTGGCAGCAGATTCAACAGTCAGTATAGGGAAATAACATAGGACAGAAAAAAATTAAATATAGTGGGGCCGCTTCCAGCAGTTGGGGAGTTCTTTACAGGAAGATTATGAACACTAAATACAGTCCAAGTGAATATGTATGTATAAATATCATTGTTATTTTCATATTGATATTTAACTATATGGTATCCACAAAGATATTATTTTGCTCGTTTGCTACAGTAGCTCAAACTCATAAACGTGTTTTAGTGTTATAGCACGTCTCCAGACAGAGGTGACCAATTCTGTTGACTCTCCAGACACAGACAGACAGACAGACAGACCGCCCAGGCCCAGCCAACAGACAGACAGACTGCCCAGGCCCAGCCAACATTCAGACAGACTGCCCAGGCCCAGACACAGACAGACAGACTGCCCAGGCCCAGACACAGACAGACAGACTGCCCAGGCCCAGCCACAGCCACAGCCACAGCCACAGACACAGACACAGACACAGACAGACAGACTGCCCAGGCCCAGACACAGACACAGACACAGACACAGACACAGACACAGACAGACGGCCCAGGCCCAGCCAACAGACAGACAGACTGCCCAGGCCCAGCCAACAGACAGACAGACTGCCCAGGCCCAGGCAACAGACAGACAGACTGCCCAGGCCCAGCCAACAGGCAGCCCAGCATTTCAAACAGACATTACAGGAAAAGCACATTTGAAGAGAGAAACATTTTTTGTTTGCTTTCTCTTCAGACACACTTTTCATTGGCAGGCATTCAGCAAAGAAGGAGCCCTATGTGAGTAAGATTTGAAAAGAAACCAATACAATAATTGTTTAGAGAAGTGTGTGTGTGTGTGTGTGTGTGTGTGTGTGTGTGTGTGTGTGTGTGTGTGTGTGTGTGTGTGTGTTCTGGAAGCGGAATATCAAATGGGATGACTCATCAGTTACTGTCTTCAGAGGCAGATTCAATGCATTTTTACTAAGTATAATAGTAATAATAATAATAAATTATTATTATTATTGTTGTTGTTGTTGTTGTTATTATTGTAATTATTATTGTTATTATTATTATTATTCTTTAGGAGTGTATTGTGTTCTACTTCTGTACTCACAGGTGGCGGGCTTGTTGCAGTTGTGTCCATGTCTGAAGTACTGGGGGTTCTCGATGACGGGGATACGGGTCATCCCGATGACCACAGCGTCCGGCCCGGCGTCCAGCGTGCACGGGGTAATGATGCCGTGGTTGACGTGATGGAGCGGACTGGCAGAGTCCTCCTCTCCACTGATCACTGCTACCGGACCTGGAGGAGAGAGAGAGAGAGAGAGAGAGATAGAGAGAGAAAGAGAGAGAGAAAGAGAGAGAGAGAGAGAGACGTGGACAGAGAGAAGGAAAGAGAAAGAGAGAGCAACGGTTAGGTTGATCAGTTGGTGGCTCATTAGCCAGTCAGACAGAGAGGCAGCCATTAGGCCCAATGTTGCCGCCGTACAAAGGACCTTCATTACCCAAGCATCACGCCGGCAGTTTAATCAGAAAAGGAGGCAGGATAAATAAATGAGCTGGAGCCATTCATAATTTATTAACACGTCTGAGAGCAATAACTAGACAGCCTCTCGTTTGTCAGCCGGGGAGTAATATCTTGTCTCTCTGGCAGCGAACAGAAACGTGTGAACAGGAAGTAACTTCCCTGGCCCAGTCGCTGCTGCACGGCCCCCCTGGCCCAGTCGCTGCTGCCCCGGCCCCCCCAGGCCCCCCTGCTGCCCCGGCCCCCCCAGGCCCCCCTGCTGCCCCGGCCCCCCCAGGCCCAGTCGCTGCTGCCCCTGCCCCCCCAGGCCCCCCCAGGCCCCGGCCCCCCCAGGCCCCCCTGCCCAGGAGGATAGTACACTACAGTCAAAACCTCATCAGCACTGCTGCTCTATGACTCAATGTCCCATTCAAATCAAATCAAATCAAATCTAACTGCGCATTTCCTACACAGAGGCAACACAATGCGCTTTACAGAGAGCAATGGGAGGGTGGGCATAGGTCCCACCCCTACATATTCCAGAGGGAAGCAAAAAAAACAGTTTCACCCGGGGGCCAGAAAAGTGAGCATTCATGTCCATGAGACTAATCTGCTTTACTGTCCTGTCCTGTACTGTGTAGTACTGTGCTGTTTTGTGCTGTACTGTGCTATACTATACTTTGTTGTGTACTACAACTACTGCACTGTGTTGTTGTGCTCTCCTATGCCTGGCAGCACTAGACCGCGGTGCCCTGACTCCGACTGTGGCGTGAGAAAATACTGGTATTTAGGGAGAAGGAATGTCAAATGTTTTTGAATTGTATTTTTTTTTATTGCAGATTTGAGAAATGTCAAAGCATGACACAGTCGGGGATCATAGGCCGCATACTGTAGGGCTACAGGGAGAGACACAGACCTGCTCTTCTCGCTGTGGAGCTCAACCTCAGGTCATCAAATGTGCAGCACAACACCAGCGTTTGGCAGACTGACAAATCGGACCTCCGGCTCTGATACACGACGGGGGAAGGAGAGGCTGTGAGTCACGGATCACACCACATCAAAGGTCAAACTCCCCTGATGGTCGTGGAGTAGTCCGAGCACAGCAGGGCTCCGCAGACAGATGCCGGCGGGGTTATTACGACGTCTCGCTCACAAGGATAGCGATACGTGTTCTGTAGCGGCGCGGTTGTACGGATTCCCAGCCGAGCCATCCCATTGAGACCGTTAGAACCCTGAGAACCGTGAGAACTCTGGCCGTGAAACTATTCACACAGCTGCAACATTACCACCAAGCAGAAAAACCCTTCTAGGTTCCAGAGAAAGAACCCTTTTCACATCCATAAGATTCCAGACAGAACTCTGTTCCCGGTCCGTAAAGTGGTGTTCGGAAACGTTTTTGACCCAGAAAGGGTTCTAGCTGGAAACTTGAAACAAACCGCTGTTACAAAGGCTTCTATACAGCAGTAGTTCGGTCTAAGAGTGTACAGTACCAACCTTCCCCTACCAGATCAAAGCCCGCACACCAGTGGAGGTGAGCAGACTAGAAGAATGGCTGAGAGAGAACACAGCATGACTACTGCAGTATCCGTATCAGAAGCTCCAACAGCAAAGAAGAGATGCATTTTATATTCCCTCTTCAAAAATGCATCATGCCTTTGAGTCGGGGGGATTTAACGCAATAAGAAGAAGCAGGCGGTATTCATCAGTAGCGTATCACACACACAAGCACGCACGCACACACACACACACATACACACACACACGCACACACACACGCGCACACACACACGCGCACACACACACACACACACACAGAAACGAGATGCACTGAAATTAATACGGATTCCATTCTGAGGCTTTTTTTCTGAGTGGCATCAACACTCCAATCATCTTTCAGACGGAGTGTGAATATCAAATCAGAGGAAGAAAACAACAACAAACTCTATTAGAGCGTGATGGCGCATCTGCAGGGAAACTGTAATGGAACATCACGTCAGTTAGCATTGAATATCAACATCATACTGTATTATTGCTCCTAGTCATTCCATCGGCATTCACTATCCATCTCATTTCACCATAACTGCAATGGCATTACTCCTGTTCCCCACTCCACTTCCAATCTCCCCTTTATTTCTTTATTTCGTCTCTCTCTCTCTCTCCCTCTCTCTCTCCCTCTCTCTCTCTCTATTTCTCTTAACTACAACGATGGCCATGGCAGTCGGGGAAGATTGCTTTCCAGAGAAAAACCTTCTAAATGATCTTCCAGAAGAAACCACTGACAGAAACCTTGTAATCAGGGCTGGCCCATAGCATCAGAGACGTTATGTACTAGAAGGTTCCTCTTCCTGCCAAATGACCACTTCTCTTAATGAGGTCATTTAAGATGCTACTTTATTTCCTTAATTGGAAAGGCTGGGTTATAGAACCCCAGCTTGGCCAATCAGGAGAGTCGAGGAAATGCTGGACAAACCTAGCAAGGTCAATAAAGCCCCTCGTAGTTCTAGCCTATGCCTCATCCCTCTGAGTAAGCCATGGTCTGTAGGCATGATAGTGTTTAGCATTGAGTAGAGAAGACTGTGAACCAAAGGAAATACAAGGAAAATGTGTTCCCATTGGTCAGTATCAGTACATGACTTTTCTCAAAATGGCCGAAGAAATCGAACATACGGGAGGATGGGAGGGTAAGGCTAGTCGTGTGTGTGTGTGTGTGTGTGTGTGTGTGTGTGTGTGTGTGTGTGCGTGTGTGTGTGTGTGTGAGAGAGAGAGTTTCCCAGAACGTCAGTTTAGTTTGCTCTGCATGTTCCAGCATATTCACAATCACATTTGTCTACTTGAAAAACCTCCTTTAATATATGTGCTGGATTAAAGACATACATTAGAGCCTTTCTTTATCCTCTACTCCGTTAGAGGCCCGCACATCAATAAGGGAGAGCTGGAATCAATCCCTCTAAGTGGCGGGGTGAGAGGATGAAGAGTCACCCGTCATGATGCACTCGTAGTAAAACAATACACTCCTCTCCCTCTCTCTCCTCCCTCATCTATCTCTCTCTTTCTCTCTCTCTGTATATCCTCCCTCTGTCATTGTCTACCCTGAAGGTGCTGTGAAACTGCATAGATGCATTATGGGGGATGTCTATAATCTAGGAATTATTGAAAAACAAATATGATCCAATACCTTCTACCCCTCGGTCATACTGGCTTAAAGGATAGGTCGTTAAGCATATGGTAAATGTTTGTCCATTAATGTGCACACGGTTTTAGGTGTACGCACAGGTATAGTGATGAATACTAATGTGTGTGGGATGCTACATAAGTACTAATAAAATGGAGGTCCCAGAGCAGCATGGGGGCTTCCTGACAAAGAGGGTTACATCACCACTTCGCTCCCGTTTCCATGGTTCTGAAATGCTTCTTACGGAGGATCTTGACTACACTTAGGTGAATAGGTAAATATTATTCTTTTTGAATGGTGGTGAACTATACTAGCTGTCCCCCCAATGTTCCCCCAAACCCTTTACCTGTCACACTGGCATTACACAGAGCACTTAATAAACACGTTAAAGATGGATACTTTCTTCAAGAGAACACTGATACAAGGCCAATCCAATGCATTGCCAAAAAGGAAACATAATTGTAAAACTCTTTCTTTTTTATTAAACGGAAGGACAAAGCAACGTATTAATATACCGGAACGGGCGGCGGAAGGCCAAGTGTTTCCTGGCAAACGGCAGATTTGCCAAGGAGGAGTGAAAAAAGAGAGGGATAGAGAGAGGGAGAGGGAGAGGGGCGGGAGGGAGGGACGGATGGATGGGCAGAAGGCCTGGGGCAGGAAGTGGCAGTTAAACGATAGACTGCTGTGAATGTCAACTCTGGAGCATCTGCCCCCAGAACACATGTCCCCAGCAGGCCCCTGTAGAGAGAGAGTTAGAGAGAGAACGGCCATATAAGACACAAGTCTCTCTCCCCCCTATTTACCCCCCCCCCCCCCCCCCCGCCCCCTCTCTCTCTCTCTCTTTGCAGGACATTCCTTCTACTGTGGCTGCTTTGGACGTATGCCAATACGTTTCACATACAGTAATACTATGAACCAAAACACGATGCACAATGAGGGAGAAATATCTCAATGTCACGGTCACCCAATTAAAAACACACCGCATAATGTCTGCCCTTCTGTGTGTAACTGGAGGGGGAATGAAGGGGAAGACGGAACAAACAGCTCTAAACTGCGAGGAGGGAAATAATACGCAGGAAGAAAAAGAAACAAGGTGCCTTGTTTCTCAGTTCATTTTACCACCGCAGTGGAGGAAAGCACGACACAAAGTCCACCAAAAGTACATTTTGAGCATAATTATTTGGTCGCTTTCACACCTACAGAATAGTTTGTTAGGTTTGGTCCGATTCAAAATAAAGTTCCTACTTACAAAACAGCAGACTGTGTGCTCAAGTGGGTTGAAGCAGGTGAACCAAGAATGTGCTCTTTAGCAGGGAGTCATAATACCATGGAAAAAAAAAAAAACTAAGGCAGGTTCTCTTCTGGCACAAAATTATCATAAAGGCTTTTTCATTTTGTACCAGAAGAGCTGCCTTAGTTTTTTCTTTTCCATGAAAGTTCCTACTTTTTATGTTTATTTTTCATTAGGTCCTGTGAGTGTGTTCATGTGTCGCCCATAGCACGCCTGTGTTTTGGAGTGTCATGGCTGTGGAACATTAAGACTGGTTCTTCTTCAAATGACACACATGGCCGTGCAGGTCATTCATCTATTGGCCAGAACGTTTGTAAATCACTTTTTGTCAAAAAATCACAATGTCGCGGACAACATGAGTGTGAGGTTAAAGTCCCAATGATTGTCACCCCTGAGTGTGTGAAATTTGTTCTCAGCATTTGACCCATCCCCTGGGGGAGCAGTGTTGATGTAGCCCCCCCAATTCCAACCCTTGATGCTGAGTGCCAAGCAGGGAGGTAACGGGTACCATTTTTATAGTCTTTGGTATGACTCGGCCGGGGATCGAACTCACAACCTCCCAGTCTCAGGGTGGACATTCTAACCACAAGGCCACTGAGCTGGTTCAACAGTCACAGTCCCTGCTGCCGCCTGGGTTCTGCTGGATATTACTGGACCTAAATGGCTCCAGCGCTTCTCTGGTGAGTGCTGGACCTACAGTGCTCCAGTACCTCTCAGTCTCTGCCTGCTCATAAATCGGTGCTGAGCACGGCAGAACCGGACCATACATCAACGGCCAGCACCGACCCAATAAGGAGAGGAGAGGCCCAGTGACAGAAGAGGACGCGGCAGATATATGTGGCCGGGACAGACTTAGAATTAGTTTATCATGCTTCTCCTGAACAAGCCCAGAATACACAGAGAGAGTTACACCACCCTGATCAAGACCTTGTACGCCCGGGGAGACTGACTCATTTTTTCATTCAGGTTAAACATGACACATGATCCTTCTCCTTGGCTAGGAAATGGCCTGGAAATATCACTGTCACTTCTGCCTCTCAAACCTGGTCATAAATCCTACATCTCCCATGAGCGCACATGACACGTGGCACAGCGTCTCATTCCGTTTACATGCAATGGAAGTGAGGGGCGCCATGGGATGACTGATGAATAGATAAGGTTAGCTTTGATTTGATTTGATTCAATTTGATTTGATTTGCTTTAATTTGACTCAATTCTATTCACAGCTGAAGGTAATCCTGAGGTACTTCTGATATAGAATACAATTATGTTATTGCATCATGGACCAATGCGTTCGGACTCAAAGAGTGTTCATGATGGTGCCACCCGGACATTTATTCTATATCAGAAGTGCCTTGTATTCTTATTCAACTATGGCCTATGCTTGAATAGCACCTGATCTTTAACTGCAGCATCACAAACTTTACTATGACCCAGTGGGGTTAGGGTCAGGGGTTAGGGTTAGTCTACTTGAAAAACCTAGTTTCCTAGTGTGTCCTAGTTCCTCTGTCCTTGTGTTGGTGTCTTGTTGGTATCCCTCCATGTCCTTGTCTGGGTGCACCTGTCTCGTTATATCTTGTTGCACACCTGTACATTGTTCCTTGATTGTTCTCCCAGAGTATATTATGCCCTCCTGTTTCCTTTGTTCTCTGTCGGTTCATTGACTATGTTAATGTTTAACTCTCAGTGTTCCTCGGTTTTCTTTCGAGTTTTGAAATTGAACTTTATTTTTGAACCTGCTCTGCCTGTCTGCCATCTGCTTTTGGGTCCTACCTCCACCACCCTCAAAACTTAACACCTTCCTTCCAGTCATCCATCCATCCATCCATCCATCCATCCATCCATCCATCCATCCATCCATCCATCCATCCATCCATCCATCCATCCATCCATCCATCTGTGCACTAGTGTTGAGGGAATGAGGAATAGTTGCAACTTTAGAATATAGTCTCAATAAGGTCTATAAACTATTGACATGATCTTAACAAATATATTTACTAACCTTTATATAATGAATAATCTTCAAACCTTTATTTATACTCATAAAGCACTGAGGTCTCCCTCATTTACAGTGTTAATAATTTTTTACTTGAACCCTCACTTGTAAACATGCATTAATTTGTCGTTAGATGGGTCCTCCGATGGAAGGCCAGATGGGGTCAACTGTAGGTGTATCAACTATTAACAAATACTTAATTAGTCATTAGTAAGTAGTTAACTAATTGCTTGTTCATGATCTATTAACTATTTATAAGCCATAGTTCATTAACCATTTATTAACAAACATTTAATAAGTCATTAAGAACTCATTAACTAACAGTTTGTGAATGATGTATTAACTATTTATAAGGCACATTTATTCTAAAGTGTGACCAGTGCATGTCAGAGCGAAGTCCAAGCCATGGGGTCAAAGGAACTATCTGCAGACCTCAGAAACAGGATTGTGTTAAGGCCTAGATCTGGAGGGTATGGGTCAGGGTATGGGTCAGGGTATGGGTAAGGGTATGGAAACATTTTGGCAGCTTTACAGATCCCAAAGAGCACAGTGGCCATCATCATTCGTAAATGGAAGAAGTTTGGAACCAATCAAGATTCTCTGGTTTGATGAAACCAAAATTGAACATTTTGGCCTGAATACAAAGCGTCACATCTGGAGGAAACCAGGCTAATACCATCCCTACAGTGAAGGCATGGTGGTATCATCACTGGTCTAATACCATCCCTACAGTGAAGCATGGAGGTATCATCACCTGGTTAATACCATCCCTACAGTGAAGCATGGTGGTATCATCACCTGGTTAATACCATCCCTACAGTGAAGCATGGAGGTATCATCACCGGGCTAATACCCTCCCCACAGTGAAGCATGGTGGTATCATCACCAGGCTAATACCATCCCTACAGTGAAGCATGGTGGTACCATCACCAGGCTAATACCATCCCTACAGTGAAGCATGGCAGTGGCAGCATCATGATGTGGTGATGAAATTCAGCAGCGGGAAGAGGGCGACTAGTTCTGATAGATGGAAACCGAGATACATGAAGAAAACCTGCTGCAGAGCGCTCTGGACCTCAGACTGGGGCGAGGTTTTACCTTCCAACAGGACAACAACCCGAAGCACAAACAGACAACAAAGGAGTGACTTCGGAGAAAGTCTGTGAATGTCCTTGAGCGGCCCAGCCAGAGCCCAGACCTGAATCCAATTGAACATCTGAGGAAAGAGCTGAAAATGGATACTGTACGGTATATACCGATGGTCCCCATCCAACCTGACGGAGCTTGCAAGGATATGCCGAGAGAAATGGGCAAAATTCTCCAGAAAACAAGTGTACCAAGCTTGTAGCTTCTTTCCCAAGATGCCTTGACGCTGTAATCGCTTTCAAAGGTGCATCAACCATTTACTAGGCTAAGCGTGTGTACATATACAGTATGTAACCCCTACATAACCTATTTTTGTCAGTAAAATACAATTGCATATTTTCTAAAAACTTCATCATTATAGGCTATTGTGTGTAGAAGTTTGAGGCAAAACATGAACTCAATCTACTGTAGAATAAGTCAATAACGTAATTACACGTGGGGAAGGTGAAAGGGGTGTGCATAATTTCTATCTTGACTTTATATAGTCCTTGTTCTTCTTCATTTTATGCTTATTGCTACTATGCATATTCTGCATGTCCAATGGTTGTTACAATTTTCCACTGCTGACACCTAAAATGTCCCCCTAGGGGGATCATTAAATTATCTACAGTATGTAGTCAGTAGGGACAGACAAAGTGCCAAAAGCAACAGACAGAGAGACTCGCCACAGGAAACAGACTGGCATTAATCACCTATTGTCTGACACACACACACACACACACACACACACACACACACACACACACACACACACAAAAGTGAAAGTGTGTACCGTTACACCAGTGTCAGTAAAATCAAATAATGTGTGTGTTATGTTGAAAACTAAAAAGTGAAGTGTCTTGTCCAAGAAAAGTCTTGGCACCAAATACAAACTGTCTTGGTTCCCTCCAAGCTGGTTCAGGCTCATGGTGTCCAGCCAGTCAGGGGAGGCATTGATCAGCTGATGCTGGTCGGTAGGAAGGACCTCTATAGCACCATGGCAGGACCAGTCCGCAGCTGAAGGTGCTCCTCTGTTTGACCACGATGTCATGTATGAGAGGGTGGGACACATTGTTCATGATGGCTCTCAGACTCGCCAGCATTCCTCTCTCCGCAACTACGTTCACTGAGTCCAGGCTGACCCCCAGGACAGAGCCAGACTGACCCCCAGGACCGAGCCAGGCTGACCCCCAGGACCGAGCCAGGCTGACCCCCAGGACAGAGCCAGGCTGACCCCCAGGACAGAGCCAGGCTGACCCCCAGGACCGAGCCAGGCTGACCCCCAGGACAGAGCCAGACTGACCCCCAGAACAGAGCCAGACTGACCCCCAGGACAGAGACAGGCTGACCCCCAGGACAGAGCCAGACTGACCCCCAGGACAGAGCCAGACTGACCCCCAGGACCGAGCCAGACTGACCCCCAGGACAGAGCCAGACTGAACCCCAGGACAGAGCCAGGCTGACCCCCAGGACCGAGCCAGGCTGACCCCCCCAGGACAGAGCCAGACTGACCCCCCAGGACAGAGCCAGACTGACCCCCAGGACAGAGCCAGGCTGACCCCAGGACAGAGCCAGGCTGACCCCCAGGACAGAGCCAGACTGACCCCCAGGACAGAGCCAGGCTGACCCCAGGACAGAGCCAGACTGACCCCCAGGACAGAGCCAGGCTGACCCCCCAGGACCGAGCCCGCCCTCCGGATCAGCTTGTCCATCCTGCTAAGACCGATTTATACTTCGTCGTACGACACTTTTGAAAGTGTCGACAGACAGAAATGACGTCACTGTTGACACTTTATTGTGTCGGACAGGGGTGTCTTGCACCCACCAAACTTTCTAATGTCGCAGACGCTGTCACTTTTGTCGCACAGCTGTGATTGGATAGCTAGATTGAAGGCACCTTCGTTGCCATGGATCAATCAGCCAATCAACGTCTGCAAGTTACCTTGGAGGTGATCAGACACTTTGCTGAAATATAAATGCTAAATGTCGGTCGAGATGTTTTTTCTGTTGACAGACATTTGTCGTATGACACTTATCGATTGAGTATAAATGAAGCTTTAGGGTCCACTGCTTTGATACCGCTGCCACAGCACCCAGCCACAAAGATGGCACTCGCTACAACAGACTGGTAGAACGTGTTGAGCATTGTTCTGCATACATCAAAGGATCACCTATTCATTTATTTACAATAGCGGCAGATGTGTTAACCCGACACACCTACAGTATGTGTCATTTCTGTCGGCCAGTCTATTTGAAATAACATGTGGACTTTGGGCCTAGCACAGCTGAGACTGCAGGTTCACAGTGGGGTTGGAGTGAGATATCTTGATGACATCTCTATTCCATGCTCTCCATTCTCCATCCCCATCACCTCCCCCGTCCCGCCACACTCACACAACCCAACGACCTGCACTAACACGGAAAC
>NC_140251.1:17886107-17896107 GCF_949987555.1 Borostomias antarcticus
CTTTCTCTCTCTCACACACACACACGCACACACACACACACACTCTATGTGTCTGTCTCTCTCTGCATGTCAGTTAACATGCCATGGAATGATCAGACGCCATCTGTCACTGTCAGATAAAGGCAGTGATCCAAGAACAAGGTGTGATAGCACACATCAGTCTCTGTGTACAGAGCCTAGGTTGTGTGTTTGCTTATCTACATTTTGAGTGTGTGTGTACCTGTATGTGCCAGTGCGTGTTTGTGTATATGCATGTGTGCATTCTCATTTGTCTCCATACCTGTGTGTGTGTGTGTGTGTGCGTGTGTGTGTACTGTATGCATGTGTGCATTCTCATTTGTCTCCATACCTGTGTGTGTGTGTGTGTGTGTGTGTGTGTGCATGTGTGCATTCTCATTTGTCTCCATACCTATGTGTGTGTGTGTGTGTGTGTGTGTGTGCATTCTCATTTGTCTCCATACCTGTGTGTGTGTGTGTGTGTGTGTGTGTGTGTGTGTGTGTGTGTGTGTGTGTGTGTGTGTGTGTGTGTGTGTATGCGTGCGTGTGTGTGCATGTGTGCATTCTCATTTGTCTCCAAACCTGTGTGTGTGTGTGTATGCATGTGTGCATTCTCATTTGTCTCCATACCTGTGTGTGTGTGTGTGTGTGTGTGTGTGTGTATGTGTGTGTGTGTGTGTATGTGTATGTGTATGGGTGTGTGTGTGTGTGTGTGTGTGTGTGTGTGTGTGTGTGTATGTATGTGTGTGTGTGTGTGTGTGTGTGTGTGTGTGTGTGTGAGTGTGTGTGTGTGTGTGTGTGTGTGTGTCTGCTCCGCCCTAGTCCTGTCAGATCCAGCGCTGGTGGCTGTGTTAGAGACAGGCCTGGCCAGACAGAGCAATCACAGCAGACATTAAACTGCTGGGACAGGTCAAGGTTTTTCATTTCAAAGCCATCAGCGTATAGAGACAGACGTGCCCTGTGCCACCCCTCTCTGTCCCCAGACAGACGTGCCCTGCGCCACCCCTCTCTGTCCCCAGACAGACGTGCCCTGTGCCACCCTCTCTGTCCCCAGACGGCGTCCTGTAATTAGTTGCTGCGGAAAGCAGGGAAGTGATGTCAGCACCATGACATAGAGACGCATGCAGGAAGACAACAGCTGACAAACAACACCTCCACCACGCCCTGGGTGTTTCTGTCTGTCTCTCTCTCTCTCTCTCTCTCTCTCTCTCTCCCTCTCTCTCTCTCTCTCTCTCTCTCTCTCTCTCTCTCTCTCTCTCTCTCCCTCTCTCTCCCTCTCACTCTCCCTCTCCCTCTCTCTATGTGTGTGAAAGAGAGAGTGAGTGAATGAATGAATGAATGAATGAAATGTATTCTTTTAAGTGTCATGTCATCTGTTGAGACACATGAGATTATAAGATACCTTTGTTGTCTGACATAGTATGAACTAGTATTAGTGTGTTGTATTATCCGCAGATGACATAGTACATCATCTGTGGAAAGTACAACACATGAATAGTAGTACATACTACAGTATGTCATCTGTGGATAGTACAACACATGAATACTAGTCCATAGTACAGTATGTCATCTGTGAATAGTACAACACATGAATACTAGTCCACACTAAGTCATCTGTGGAAAGTACAACATTGTTTAATATCATGAAGATAAGATGACAATAACTTCCAGTATTGCTGGTTAAACCCAGCTAGAATTTCAATTTAACGACAACAGCAACAGGAATAAACAGGCTACACTCTACACCTCTTGGTACATTACTCTTGTGTCCCATGCTTTCTCTAAATAATTTGGTAGCCTAAATGTCTCATTTTCAAACAGTCAGTTCAAGAGCTGTGAGTCATTCATATTTATCAAATCTACCTCGGGCTTTATGTTTCTTAACACCACATCACAAAATTATACTTATTTTCAATTACCTCATGTCATGCATTAGACAGATTTGTCCATCAGGGGTGTAGTGATAAATACAGAGGTGGGTCAACTCTGTTGAGTCCAGAGTTTACTGACCTTGTTTTCCCTCATTGATTAATACAGTTGATCAGAATGTAGGTGAGTAAACTCAGCCTCATTTCAAAAATGTGGGTAAACTGAGTTTACTTGGGCTTACCCTCCTCTACACCCCTCCTGCCTAAAAGCCATCTGCTCCAGACTCGTGAGTGTATGTCAATATTAACTCTCTACCATGTAAAGTTGTTATAACAAACCGTCCTACCATCGATGTAACTTATTGTTTTTCGATAAAGAAGCTAAAATCATGTGCAGACGATTGATCTAGATAGCCAATTTGAATTTAAATCAACTCCAACAGCCAGCCATGAGAGTACAAAACTGCTTTCCTAGTTCAATCAATCTTGTATTAGAAATTTGATGGAAAAAACACTTTGAACCATAAGTAGTAAATGGACTGCACATATAGCAATTTTATCCAAAGCGCTTTACAATGGCATCTCATTCACACATGCATTCACACACCAATGGCGGCAGCTGCCATGCAAGGTGCTAGCATGCTCATTGGGAGCAATTTGGGGTTCAGTGTCTTGGCTAAGGACACTTCAACATTTGGACAGGAGGAGCCGGGATTCGAACCGCCAACCCTATGATCATTGGATGACCCGCTCTACCTCCTGAGTCCCACCCGCCCCAGCCGTAATACCAATACCTGGCCCAGGCATTCTCGCATGTTATTTCTCGTATCATCATTTTTTTGACAATAGCCAAGGCAGGTTGATTGGCATCGGTTTAAGTACCTGGCGTTGTGCTTTACCATAGGGGACAGTAGTCATATTCACACCTGGAGGAAAGGTGATGGGGGTTCATCTACAATTTCACTAGGCGTTGTGTTTGGAAACCATCACAAGAGTACAAAACTGCTTTCATAGATCAATCAATCTTGTATTCACACACGTCGGGCGTTACGGGGAACACAAAACTGCTTCCCTAGATCAATCAATCTTGTATAACCAAGATATTCGCTGGAAAAAAAACACTTTGAAATGTAGGCAAATACCAAACTGGAGACAAGATTGATTTAGTAAAGCAGTTTTGTGTTTGAGTTTATGTATAATGATATAACAGACAGACCGATCAGAAAACAATTAGAACTCCCGCACATCCAGCAGAGATGGTACAGATAATCACAGTAGCTCAGGTTTATTGCCAAAGGGGGAAAAAGGCTGAATTGAGAGGAAGCTGCAGTGGCTTCTCGCAGTGGGTGGGTCTCTCTCTCTCTCTCTCTCTCTCTCTCTCTCTCTCTCTCCAATCATTAAACAATTAATGTCCGGTTTTACAGTAAAGGTAAATGTACAGTTTGTGCAGGAATTCTGTTTAAAAGTCTTTGCTGATATTGGACTAAACATTTCTGAAGCAGAGTCTAGTCTTGGTACTGTTTGTTTGTGAATCGAGAAATTAAAACACTACTTATTTTGTTCAATAGAGCCATAAAGAGAATGTATGCCTCTGATACTCAGAGAACAAGATGATGGTGACCGGCAGGCTACTGAGCAACCCAGAACACCAGGGCTCCATTAGCTTTACCCCCTGTACCGGCCATTGCTCCTCCAACGGCCACCAGACCAGACATTGCTCCAACTGCCACTAGACCAGACATTGTTCCTCAAAATGCCACAAGACCAGACATTGCTCCAACTGCCACTAGACAAGACATTGTTCCAACTGCCACTAGACCAGACATTGCTCCTCAAACTGCCACTAGACCAGCCATTGCTCTTCCAATTGCCACCAGACCAGCCATTGCTCCTCAAACTGCCACCAGATAAGACATTGCTCCTCAAACTGCCACCAGACAATACATTGCTCCTCAAACAGCCACCAGACCAGCCATTGCTCCTCCAAGTGCCACCAGACGAGCCATTGCTCCAACTGCCACCAGACCTGCCATTGCTCCTCCAACTCAACACGTATTACTAACCTAAACAGAAATACTGAGTTTAATCAAATCAAGCTTGATTTATATAGCACATTATATACACAGAGGGAACACAATGCACTTTACAGACAGAAAAGGGGGGATGTACAGAGATCCTACCCCTAATTTTCCAGAGGAAAGCAAAAAAATAGTTCACCCATTCGGGCCAATAGAGGTGAACTGTAAAATTATTTCCTGACTTCTGTTAACGAGACGACCAAGCGAGCTCCTGGAAAATGTTTAATTCCATTAGCTAGGAACATTTTACAGAGCACTATACATAGAATAAATACTGCATTAATAGAAACATGACTGTCAGTAGAGTAGATAAATAGTTACAGAGATGTTACCTACGTGATAGGCCATTATGTGTTAGCTATCCTTGTAATCCATAATAGGAATATAAGATAGGTCAGCATAGGTGTTTGTTTTAAATCTGTCCTTTGGATACAGTGGTGTCCTACAGTACTGATGATAACCACAAGGTACAAATGAAAACACATAAGGTAGTTAAATATACTCTTGACAAATTGTTTGTTTGGACGCAGTACTACTGCAGTTTTTAGCACTGCAGTACAAGTATAGTAAATTGAATGCAGTACAACTACTTTTACTTGTCCAGATACCTTGTTCCATACTGCATGAGTTACAGTAACAGACATAGATACTGTAGATAGATAGGGTATGTTCGTAATAATTGAATTACAACCAGATGGAGAATAAGGAGATTGAGATCAAGGTAAGCTCATCTAATGTGCCAGACAAGGTTACAGCAATGGGTCAATGAGTAGTATTTCTTCTCCCTCTATGGGCATGCGAACGGTGGTGCCGAATGCCGCAGACGGTGCGTTGAGATCCCGCGGGTAAGGCTACTACCCCCAAGGGCTCCCATCTGTGTACTAGTTGTTGGGGGCGGCGGTATAGCTCAGTTGGTAGAGTGGGTCGTTCAGTGATCGTAGGGTCGGTGGTTCGAATCCCGGCTCCTCCTGACTACCTGTCGAAGTGTCGAAGACACTTAACCCCAAATTGCTCCCAATGAGCAGGCAAGCGCCTTGCATGGCAGCTGCCGCCATTGGTGTGTGAATGGCGCTCCGGGCCAGTGTAACAACTGGATGGGGAGCGCGTTACAAATGCAGTACCTATACCTATACCTATACTGTTTATCAGTACTTCTGTGTTATTTGCGTCTCATTAAAACAATAGTACACACAGTACTGCCCAACTTCAATCAGTGGACATGTTGCTACGGTGACTGACTTCCGACTTCAGAGGTAAATGGAACACGCCATATTTCCTCTAGACTAGAGCAGCCACTGCCTGCCTAACCAATCAGAGGCATGAACAAGAAAATTAAGTTCACGCTAGACACCACCATGCGTTTTAACACATCCGGATGAAGTCTGAAAACTACAATTTGCAACGGCAGAACCCGTACTTTGGGAAGATCTCACACATCGCATCGTCTTTATAATAGAGACATAATTTCCGGGCAGGCGGCTGGTTTTGTATTCACGGTATTACCTGTCAGGTGGCTGGTTCTGTATTCATGGTATTACCTGTGCCCTATCTGGCATGATTTTTAATCACATTTAATAGGAGGCAGTGTTGCTGATGCTTTACCCTGGAGCGGCGGTGTCTGAGACATCGCAATCCTGAACGCCAGCCAACCTGCAGCTTTAGGAGGTTCAGAACATCCATCCCTGTGTACATCCTCCCCATCTGCTCCCCAAGCTCGTTGTAAAGCTGGCTGAATATGCCAAACCTTTTCTTCGACAAGATGCGTGTTTCAGAGAGTAGGTAATTTGTCGAACGCGATACCGTTCCTCCGTAAAAAAAAGGTTGATCCAAGTGTGTGAGGTCATGCTCGTTAAAATAACGGGTGTTCTCACTCACCGAGCTTTGTGCTCTAATCATATCCCGCATATCAGGTATGGAGAGAGGTTGTTTGGAGAGCATTAGATGTAAACCACTGAAGGTGTTAGAAGTGAAATCTGAATTCACAGCACCAGCTACATCCACCAGCCCAGCTGATACTTAGCCTAGCCCAACCCAGCCCAGCTGACCTAGTCCAGCCGAGCTGACCTAGTCCAGCCGAGCCCAGGCGATGCTTCCTCAAACCACATGACTCCTCCCCACACTCAGGGCGTCAGGTGGAGCTGTCTGGGCCAATCGGAGAACTAAGCGTCGGAGAGCCGCACCGCCTGCAGTTGCAGAGTTTCCCCTGTGGGGCGAGTTAGCCTGTAGCCTATCATAGCAAGGCCGCTCATGACTGCAGAGCTGATGAAATGGACAAGAGCTCTACAGTATGTACAGTACAGAGGGATGGGGAGGAGGAGGGAGGTGGTGGGAGATGGGAGGGAGACAGACTTTATGGCGGTTTGACAGCTGGAGGAGAGAAAAGCTAACATCTCAAGGCTTTCACAGGAGATGAGGGATATGGAGTGAGATTGAGTGAGATGGGCTTTATGGCTCTCTGACAGCTGGAGAAGAAATACTCACATGCTCTACCGATTCACTACCGGGGGAGGAACTAGAGAGAGGACAGGTCACAGACCACAATGGACATGTTGGAATATTATTGCTATAAAGGACCCAAATCAAATGACTACTACATGTGGCCCATCATACAGAGCTTTGCAGTCTCCTGTTGCTTGCTGTCATGTGGACTGAGCCCTTCATCGTATACCTCTACTATTGTACTGTGTGTGTGTGTGTGTGTGTGTGTGTGTGTGTGTGTGTGTGTGTGTGTGTGTGCGTGCGTGCGTGCGTGTGTGTGTGTGTGTGTGTGTGTGTGTGTGTGCATTGAAAAAGAGATAGACGTAGTGTTGGTTTCTGTTTTCGAATGTGTATTCCCTCTCTGTTCAGAGAGAAAATAATGAGCACCTGCAACTTTTATTCTTTTTCAACCAAAACCACCTCAGTCTGAGGGAGAGATGGATGGGGGAGACGAGAGGAATGTCCCGTTCAGTCTACACCATATGTTTGTCTTTCACCATGGTCACCATGTCAGATTAGGGGATCACAGTTCTTGTCTCGTCGTGGCCGGGACACTGGCAACACAACACGAATGGCCGCGACCAATCATCGTATGCTGTCTTTCATGACCATGGATTTATCAATAAATGGTGGCCTGCTGATATTTTAGCAGAACAACTGCTGATAGGCTATATCAGCACCATGGATTTTACATATAATTTGATCAAATCTCAGTCAGATGAAAAATACTGCAGACTAAACTAGTGGGCAACCAAGGATATCAGGAAAATACACAGTTTAACATCCAATGATGTTGTTGGATGTCCAGCCACACAGCTGTATAGCCTACACAATCAAGCCACACCTATACACAACAACAAACTACTAAGTGTTCAAGCAATGTGTCACGATAATAACAATAATCAAGAAGACACAGCGGTCTACAACACAAGCAACAACATTTTTTGAAAAAGGTAGCCAGATAGCCAGTATCTATGACAAGATTCAGGGGAGTAATTGGAGGACAGGGGTGCCTAGCCACTGGAGTTTCCATACTATCATCTTGAACGTCACCATCATCATCCTCATCACCACCACTAACATTTTCCCTTGCTTGGCTAATACTAGCAGCTGTATCATTATCATCAGGATCATCGACAACATTTGCATCATCTGTCTTCTTCATTTATCTCATCCAAATCTGCATTGTTTTCCACAGCTACCTGTACGTTGCAAGCTGCCGTGTTCTCCTCGTCCTCGCTAACATCCCTTGATTCGCTTGGCTAATGCTAGCAGCAATCTTGGAGGGTTGAGTAGTGGAAAATAAATGTGTCAGGGGAACACGAGGCCACCAGATTTATCCTCTGCCTTTCCTCTTTACGCTTCAGTGCGCCTGACTTGTATATTTTTTTTTACGCTTTGAAACTTTTGATTTTTTGCCGCAATCAAGATACATTAAACAAACTTTATTCAAAATATTGAACTGTACAACAAAAATGCATGTTCAGTCCTGGGCCCAAGGTGGGTCCCTTAGGACTGTGGGCCCGGGGCGGGCGCCCCTTTGGCCCCCCCACTCCCTCCGCTACTGGGAGAGAGGGAGAGCGGGATGAGGGAGGAGGGGGAAGAGAATGAGAGAGCGGCAGGAGGTAAGAAGAGAGGAGGGGAAGAGGAGGGGAGAGAGGGAAGCAGAGGGAAAGCATGGGAAGAAAAGAGGAGAGAAGATGGAGAGGTGTGAGAGAGAGAGGGGAGAGGTGAAGGGAAAGAGAGGCAGTCCTGCTGAAAGGAGCATCAGGTTCATGGTCTAAAAGCAGTCATTGATTCCCACTTGTGGGAGGAGCCAGCTCCAATGATTCCACTCAGGGTTTTGTCTCAGCTTGTTGTGTTCCCATAGAGAGGAACGAACCTCCATCACTCGCATCACGAGGAGTGGGAGCTGTAGATTCATACTGTTTGGTATGGTTCATATACCTACATATACCACTCTTTCACTCTTTCCTTCTCTCTGTCACTTTATTGATCTGATCAGATATGGTGTATATATATATATATTAGACCAAGAGGGAGAGGGAGAGAGAGAGAGAGAGAGAGAGACCATTGTTTTATTGTTTATTGATCTGATCAGATATGGTGTATATATATCAGACCAAAAGAGAGAGAGAGAGAGAGAGAGAGAGAGAGAGAGAGAGAGACTTCAGAAGGTTCAAGGGTGAGACATAGTAGACACAGAGGGAGTAGCTGTGTCTATGCAGGCTGCTACAACAGAACACAACAGAACACCTTCTGAAGTCTATCTCTCCCTCTGCTCTCTCTCCATCACTCTCTCTCTCTCTCTTTCTGTCTGATATGTATTATACAGGTGTGCCTCATTGAAGTGCATTTCTTTTTCAAGAGAGACCTGCCCATGGCTGGTTAAAATACATAACAACATGGGCTCACAGGTCACTTGCACTTGCATGTTTGGTCCTTTATGCAGGCGTTCTCAAGGGATCCTGAGGGTCCATCCAGCCTTTGGAGAGAATACAGCATATTCAGAGCGTGACCGTCCCGACGAGGGTTGTTTAGACACGTTTAGAGAACGGGGCCAAATGTTACCAAAGACACAGAATAAAGCCTGAAAGCAAATCTATTGTTTGGTTTTAAAAGGGGTCATGGGAAGGTCGGAGAAAGAACTCATTTGAAAGAGAGCAGACAGAGAGATGAGAGGGGGGAGAGGAGAGGAGATGAGAGGAGAGGTGGGGAGAGGAGAGGAGATGAGAGGAGAGGGGGGAGAGAGGAGATGAGAGGAGAGGTGGGGAGAGGAGATGAGAGGAGAGGGGGGAGAGGAGAGGAGATGAGAGAAGGGGGGGAGAGGAGATGAGAGGAGAGGGGGGAGAGGAGAGGAGATGAGAGGAGAGGGGGAAAAGGAGAGGATCGTGGGGGGAGATGATCGAAGAGGAGGGGAGAGGAGGGGAGGAAGGCACGTGAGGCTGAAGTGCTCATCCAGCCTCTTCACCTCCGCTTTTCAAAGTGTTCTATTTCTATCAGACAGAGAGAGAGAGAGAGATGGAGAAAGAGCAGAGAGAGATAGAAAGACAGAGATTTCAGACGGTTCAAGAGTGAGACAGATGAATGAAGTGTGTGCTCGTAATTCAACATCCTTTGTGTCATTGTCATCGGTTCATCATTCAATGTCATTTTATGTCATATTTCTAGTTCAACAAACTGAAAAAGATGGAGTAGTTGGGTCTATGCAGGCTGCTACAACAGATAGAGATACAACACATAAAGCACATAGCAGCACATAGCAGTATGATTGATTGATTGATTGATTGATTGATTGATTGATTGATTGATTGATTGATTGGTTGATTGGTTGATCGATCGATCGATCGGTCGATTGGTTGATTGATTGATTGATTGATTGATTGATTGGTTGATTGATTGATTGATTGATTGATTGATTGATTGATTGATTGATTGATTGACTTTTTTATTTACGTGTCATGCACACGAAGTGAGATTATAAGACATATAAGACAAGAGGTTATTATACATAAATATAAATAAAACTATGTTATTATACACAAGGTCTTCCTCCTCTGCGACTCCCCTGGCAGGGTT